>NC_053391.1:36368140-36668854 GCF_905171765.1 Bufo bufo | reverse complement strand
GCTTTTTTTTGCGGACCCATTGAAATGAATGGTTTTGTATACGGTTCGCAAAAAAACTGATATGGACACGGAAAGAAAATACTTTTGTGTGCAATAACAATTCTGGAGCATCTATCCTGATGACTCTCATGTTGTGCCGTCCCTCTATTATTCTTGTCTTGTTCATGCAGCTGTCTGTATTATGTATGCGCCCCCTGTTCATATGTACAGCGTTGTAGAAGGAATGGCGCCTGAATAATAAATAATAATAAATCAGTCTGACAGGGGCAGCACGACTTGGATGCGATCAGTTTACACAAGGACACACCTCCAGCTGGTAATTCACTTATACATTTCTAAAAGGAATAATAGAGGAACGGCACCACATAGTTATATGAAAAAGATACTCCAGAATTGTTGTATGGAATGCGCTTCTTGACATGTTAGGGTACTTTCACACTAGCGGCAGGACGGATCCGACAGGGTGAACAGCCTGTCAGATCCGTCCTGCCGCTAGTGTGAAAGTAGCCCAAGGGGATGTTCACACAGTGGCTTTTTTAACGGAATTTCGGCGCGGACATCGACGCTAAAATTTCGCTGAAAACCCGCCCATGGATGCGTTCTCTCTGCCTTCCATGTACTTTTTTTGCGCTGCCTGCGCTTTAAGCCGTCGCTCCGTGATTCATGCACACGGATATTTGTGTGGATGTTATGTGCATTCATCTGCACTAATGGCCTTGAAAACCAGACACACTGTCAGTTTTTCATGGCAATTTATCTACTACTTTTGCATCCATTTTCTGACCGTCTGGCTGTTTTGTATCCGTTTTTTCAGCGGCCATTAAAAAATAGATTATTTAATTTTTTTTTCGTTTTTTTCCCCTCTAAATAATAATAAAATCTAAACAAACCTATGCAATATACATAATGTGCCACATAGCACTCCCCTAGCAGTAATAATGTCCCCCAGAGTGGCCCCAGTAGTAATAATGTCGCCCATAGTGGCCCCAGTAGTAATAATGTCCCCCATAGTGGCCTCCAGTAGTAATAATGTCCCCCATAGTGGCCTCCAGTAGTAATAATGTCCCCCATAGTGGCCCCATCAGTAATAATGTCCACCATAGTGGCCCACAGTAGTAATAATGTCCCCCAGAGTGGCCTCCAGTAGTAATAATGTCCCCCATAGTGGCCTCCAGTAGTAATAATGTCCCCCATAGTGGCCTCCAGTAGTAATAATGTCCCCCATAGTGGCCTCCAGTAGTAATAATGTCCACCATAGTGGCCCACGGTAGTAATGATGTCCACCATAGTGGCCCACAGTCGTAATAATGTCCCCCAGAGTGGCCCCATCAGTAATAATGTCCCCCATAGTGGCCCCAGTAGTAATAATGTCCCCCATAGTGGCCCACAGTAGTAATAATGTCCACTATAGTGGCCCACGGTAGTAATAATGTCCACCATAGTTGCCAACAGTAGTAATAATGTCCACCATAGTGGCCCACGGTAGTAATAATGTCCCCCATAGTGGCCCCAGTAGTAATAATGTCCACCATAGTGGCCCCCAGCAGTAAATATGTCCCCCATAGTGGCCCACAGTAGTAATAATGTCCACCATAGTGGCCCACAGTAGTAATAATGTCCCCCATAGTGGCCCCATCAGTAATAATGTCCACCATAGTGGCCCACAGTAGTAATAATGTCCCCCAGAGTGGCCCCATCAGTAATAATGTCCACCATAGTGGCCCACGGTAGTAGTAATGTCCACCATAGTGGCTCCAGTAGTAATAATGTCCCCCATAGTGGCCCCAGCAGTAATAATGTCCCCCATAGTGGCCCCAGCAGTAATAATGTCCCTCATAGTGGCTAACAGTAGTAAAAAATGTCCCCCATAGTGGCCCACGGTAGTAATGTCCCCCAGAGTGGCCCCAGCAGTAATGATGTCCACCATAGTGGCCTCCAGTAGTAAATATGTCCCCCATAGTGGCCCCCAGCAGTAAATATGTCCCCCATAGTGGCCCCCAGCAGTAAATATGTCCCCCATAGTGGCCCCCAGCAGTAAATATGTCCCCCATAGTGGCCCCCAGCAGTAAATATGTCCCCCATAGTGGCCTCCAGTAGAAATTATGTCCACCATAGTGGCCCCCAGTAGTAATAATGTCCCCCATAGTGGCCCCCAGCAGTAATAATGTCCCCCATAGTGGCCTCCAGTAGTAATAATGTCCCCCATAGTGGCCCCCAGCAGTAATAATGTCCCCCATAGTGGCCCCCAGCAGTAAATATGTCCCCCATAGTGGCCTCCAGTAGTAATAATGTCCCCCATAGTGGCCCCCAGCAGTAAATATGTCCCCCATAGTGGCCTCCAGTAGTAATAATGTCCCCCATAGTGGCCCCCAGCAGTAAATATGTCCCCCATAGTGGCTGTAATAATTAGGGATGAGCAAACCGGAGCTTTACGGGTTCGGCGTTTGGGCTGTGAAGGAATTCCAGTATGGATTCCATTATAACGGAATTTAAGATTCATTCTGTTTTTCATTCCGTCATAATAGAAGGACAGAAACAAAGTCCTGCATATCGGAAATGAGGACGGATCCGTGATGCTGCCCATAGACTTCTGTTATGACAGAATGCCTCTTAAAGGCTTCCATTTTGCATTTCGTCTATGAACTCCATTATAACGGAATCCATAACGGGATTCCTCCACAACCCGAACCTGTAAGTTCACGTTTGCTAATCCCTGGTAATAATGCGTTTTTTCTTTTTCTTTTTTTAAGCCAAAAATAATAATAATTGCTCACCTAATCCAGTTGCACGTGCAGAGGCGGTTGGTCCTCTCTTGATGCTGAAGGACCTGCGCTCCCAGCGTGATGACGTCACCATGTGCTCCCAGTATGGTTGCTGGCTTCCATGGTGACGTCATCACACTTGGAGCTCAGGTCCTTCAGCATCAAGAAAGGACCATCCGTCTCTGCGAGTGCAAGTGGATGAGATGAGTAATTATTTTTTTTATTTTAAGCCCTAAAAGGCCTTTTCTCACTAGTATACCCGTTTTTATCGGCAGTTAGACAGGTGCACTCCTTTCTGACGGCAGTTAAAAACAGTCCCATTGATATTAATGGGGTCCGTCTGGCCAAAAATAGACATGCCTAAGCGCCCAAAAATAGGACATGTCCTGTTTTTTTGACAGCCACTATTCACTTTTTTTGCGGGGCCACAGAACAGACAACGGTGTACTGTCCGCATCTTTTGCAGCTTCGTTGAAATGAATGGATCCGCATCCGATCCGCAAAAAATGCGTATCGGATGCGGCTCAAACATACGGTCGTGTGCACGAGGCCTTAATCAGAGGAGTCTCCTAGTTGGTTCTCTTTCCTCCGTCTACTGGTTTGCCTGTTCCCGGATTATCAGATGCCTCGTACTGCATCAGTGACGTCAACGCCTGACCGCTGCAACCAATCCCTGGCCTCAGAGGCGCGGTCCGGATTTGTGGGCAAAAAACCTATGCGGAAATTAACATTCGGTGTGGATTTTCCATTTGCGGCATGTCAGTTTTTTTGGGCAGACTTTCACCTTGGATTGCAATGCACAGGGTGATATTTACAGCAAACTCTGAACGTAAAACGTTGGATTTTTTTCCCCTCGGATTTCGCTGCAGATTCTGTGGACATAGTGTAAAAGAGTTTACCACAATCCACACTTATTACCTATTATGATCAGTGGTCATTCATCTATTAAGACCCCCACGTAGGATGAGAACAGGGGTCCCTTGTCCTCTGCTTGAATAGAGCGGTGGTCACACGTGCGCAAACGCACCATTCAGTCGGAGTACAGGCCTCGGCTTTTTCCGTCAGTCCCATAGAAAGCAGCTCCCTTCTATGGCTACTTTCACGCTCGCGTTTGGTGCGGATCCGTCATGGATCTGCACAGACGGATCCGTTCAGATAATACAGCCGTCTGCATCCGTTCAGAACGGATCCGTTTGTATTATCTGTAACATAGCCAAAACGGATCCGTCTTGAACACCATTGAAAGTCAATGGAGGACGGATCCGTTTTCTATTGTGCCAGATTGTGTCTGACGAAACTGAGCCAAACGGATCCGTCCTGACACACAATATAAGTCAATGGGGACGGATCCGTTTGGCTCAGTTTCGTCAGCAGCGTTTTGGTGTCGGCCTCCAAAGCGGAATGGAGACGCAACGGAGGCAAACTGACGCATTCTGAGCGGATCATTTTCCATTCAGAATGCATTAGGGAAAAACGGATCAGTTTTGGACCGCTTGTGAGAGCCCTGAACGTACCTCACAAACGGAAACCAAAACGCCAGTGTGAAAGTAGACTAACGGGGCAAGGGACCCCATTCTCATAATCAGTGCAGGTCCCAACAGTCGGCCCCCCAGCCTTCAGTGGACAGGTGTTGATTATGAGATAACCCCCTTAAGGGTCCATTCACACATAGGTGTGTGTTTTGCGGATCCACGGATCCGCAACTCACGGACACCAGCAATGTGCGTTCCGCGTTTTGCGGACCGCACATTGCCGGCACTTGCGGACCGCACAATTGCAGACAAGAATAGGACATGTTCTATTTTTGGGGGGATCGTAATTGCGGACCCGGAAGTGCGGGTCCGCATTTCCGGATCCGGGCAGCACATAGTGCGGCCCCATAGAAATAATTGGGTCCACAATTCCGTTCCGCAAAATGCGGAACAGAATTGCGGACGTGTGAATGGAGCCTTAAGGTACTTTTCACTGTATGCACACAATGGACAGGTGAGAAGGAGCCAGAGCTTCTTTTGTGCCCTCGTATTCCATGTGAATAGCTGGACCTGTTCCTTTAGTCCGAGCTCCTCTAAGTCGATTGTTTTGATGACACTCAGGGTATTGACCGCGCGTCTTTCAGTCATAAAGGGACTTTGTCTTGCAGAGCGGAGCGCTCTAGAATCTGAATACCTTGTAAATGAGGCCGATTCAATGAAGGGTTCCTGTAAACAAGGGTTCTGCCCGGTAGTCTGGAGAAGGTGTGAAGGAACAGCAGGAATCATCATGTGAACCCAAGCCTCAGGCCATTGTCATGGAGAGCAGATAATCAGAACGTCAGCCAGGGGCTTTCTTCTCATACTTATACCTGGGTAGACATTGAATATAAAGTGCTTTTCTCACCATGATGGTATATGTATAGGACGTGTTGTCAATGATTGAGGCCGCAGCAATCTAAATGACATGGGGTCAGAACCAGTATTAGTATTGGACTGGGGTTCCCTGGGCCCATTAGAAGACATGATTTGGAGCATAGATCCCAATAGCACATCATAGATGCCTGTACAAGCAATCTTACGCTTTGCAAAAAGTCCTGTATGGTCCATGGTCAGGAGCTGTGTATCCCGCCGCCCGCCTGCCCCTTGGCGTGGGCAGAAGGGAATGAACAGACCTCTGATCACCTAAGTAGCTCAGCTCCTGCTGCCTGCAGCGTTTTGGTGTCCGATTGACGAAACTGAGCGAAACGGATCCGTTCTGACACACAATGTAAATCAATGGGGACGGATCAGTTTTCACTGACACAATCTGGCACAATAAAAACCATTGACTTTCGATGGTGTTCAAGACGGATCCGTCTTGGCTATGTTAAAGATAATACAAACGGATCCACTCTGAACGGATCCGTCTGTGCAGATCCATGGCGGATCCGCACCAAACGCGAGTGTGAAAGTAGCCTAATCAGGTTAAAACGTGTCAAGTCGGTGACAGACTCCCTTTAATAAAGTTTATTGAACATTTAAACAGATAAATAAAACCATGTTTGCCATTAGTTTTTATTTTGTAAAAGTGGTTAAAAAAACATATATATGATATTCCCCCGTGTTTGCCGAACCCTTATAATAAACATAACGTTATTTAAGCTGCCCCCAGAATAAAAATACCAACGGAATAGTTTTTCTCTTTCTTTTAACCCCACAAAAATATATGTTAATTGCCGTAAAAAGTCCTATGTACCTGAAAATGCCACCAATGAAACTGCACCTCAGGCTGCAGAGAACGAGCCTCGTGCGGGCATGTCGATGGAGAAATGAGTAAGTTCTGCTTCTTGGAATGCGACAACATAAAAGCCTATTATTTTAGCATGCGCCAAAGCATTAAAAAACACATAAAATCATACTTTTTTGGTATTGTGATAATCACGGATCCGCAAAACACGGATGGTGTCCGTGCGCGTTCCGCAATTTGCGGAACGGCGCGGACAGCCTTTAATATAAATGCCTATTCTTGTCCGCAAAGCGCGGACGAGAATAGGACATGTTAAATTTTTTTTGCGGGACCTTGGAACTAAGAAACGGATGTCGCATCTTTTGCTGCCCTATTGAAGTGAATGGGTCCGCATTCGAGCCGCCAAAACGGCGACTCTGATGCGGACCAAAACAACGGCCGTGGTCATGAGGCCTAACCCATAGGATAAAGGTAACACGCTTGTTATGCCACATGGTGCAAAAAAAACGATGTGGGAACTGCTATTTTCCTTATTACCACCTCAAACCTAGTTAGTCGATAAGTTATATGTTTCCCAAAATGCAGTCACTAAAAAATACAATTCTGCCCACATAAAACTAGCCCTTCTATGGCTACATGGACCAAAAACAAAATGCACACGCTGTGTCTCCACCCTCGACCAGCTCACCTACGCTGTAGCCTCTCCGTTCCCCTGGACTGTGCATGTCACTAGGGTCCAAATCCAGAGCCGCTCCAAGTCCTGAGAACCGGATTCTTTATTGATAGAAGAGTACAAAGCAGTAAAAAAATGGCTTACGCGTTTCAGGCTACACTAGTCCTTTTCCAAAGCATAATAAAATAAGAATGGACCATTTCTGAAATGACCCAATAGAGACAAACATTTGAGATACGTCATTAATTAGTGGGACCACCCTGTTGGATTAACCCTTCATATAATTAGAGAGTGTTGACACACAGATCAAATGAGTCATTTTTAGCCATGCTTCAAAGTTGTCTGTAGTAACACAACCAGATTAAAGGGGTTATCCGACCCCTGAAATGCCCCCCCCCCCCCCCCCATATGCCTGCGCAAACCAGACCGCTCGCGATCCTCCATTTACGTTGCACGGGAAGGGGCAACCCCCATTAAATGATTCAAAAAGTAATCCCAGCAGACGTGTTGGGTTTTCAATCCATGATATTCTTTTATTCCATATAATAAAGTAGATATACAGGACGCGTTTCGGCCCATCCAGCCTTCATGCAGGATTCCCCCATATGCCTGTGTACCTCACACACAAGTGTACTTACTCGGTCCCCGGCACCCTGGTCTCGGCACGGCCGCTGCTGCTTCTCCCCGTGCGTGGATAAAAACATCCGGTGAGGGGGGAGGCAGGCGGTGACGGAGACGAGCCATCCTAGCGTCATCCGCGATGCTAGGGAGGCTCATCCCCGTCCCCGCCTACCATTGGCATTCGTGTATGGGGCACAATCACTACTAATACACTGCCTGGCCAAAAAAAAAGGTCACCACCTGAATTTAAATAAGCAAATAGGTAAGAGCCTCCCCAGTTGGTCGGGTTTCGGTCAGCGACTACCTGAATATACTGAACCACCAGGTTATTCCATCAATGGATTCTTTCTTTCCTGATGGCACGGGCATATGCCAAGATGACAATGCCAGTATTCATCGGGCTCAAATTGTGAAAGAGTGGTTCAGGGAGCAGGAGACATCATTTTCACACATGGATTGGCCACCACAGAATCCAGACCTGAACCCCATGGAGAATCTTTGGGATGTGCTGGAGAAGGCTTGGAGAAGAAAAATTAAGGCAACGCTGGACGGAAATAAATGTTGTGGCATTGCAGAAGCTTTGGGAAAGGATGCCAGAGCTACAGGTGGTCCAACAAAATATTAGAGTGTGTGCCATTTTTTTTGGCCAGGCCGTGTAGGGTTGGGCGATATCAAAAATATTCCAACAATAAAGATATTAAGAAATTTATCGCGATAACGATATATATCGCGATAAATGCCTATTTAGAAAAAAAAACACTCAAAACATGTACTTGTGTTTCCTTGATGCCCCCATACATTATAATGTCTCCTTGATGCCCAAATGCAGTAATATCTCTTAGTTGCCCACGAAGAACAGGGTCACCGTTCTCCCCCCAAATCTGATGGAGCGGCCGTGTCCCCTGCTGCTCCATTCATTCTCTAAGGCTGGGTTCAGACCTGAGCGTACGGGATGGAGCGCTCTGTATGCGCGATTGTATGCGCGTTTACAGACGCGGCTCCGGAACAAGCGAACGCCCATTGTCGCGCGTTCCCGCTGAAGTCTATGTACGGGAACGCGCGACAAGACGCCCCAAAGAAGCTCCTGTACTTCTTGGGGCGTCGGGCGTTTTACAGCGCGATCGTATGCGCTGTAAAACGCTCAGGTGAGAACCACGCCCATAGGGAAGCATTAATTCTTGCCTGTTGAGCGTTTTACAGCGCGTAGGAACGCGCTGTAAAACGCTCAGGTCTGAACCCAGCCTTAGGGAGTGCTGGAGATAGCAGCGATCAGCCATCTTCACCCCTCCCACAGAAAATGGGACATCCTAGCGGAAAACCCTGATAAGTGGGTTGTTTAGCGTGTGCCCATCATAGGTGCACATTAGGCCTGCACAATATATCGCAATCGCAATAAATCGCCCTATCGCAATCGCCAATTGGCCGACCCAAAAATGCTGCAATTATATTACCATATTTTTCGCTTTATAAGACAAACTTTTTTCCCCCCAAAGGTGGGGGGAAAATGGCAGTGCGTCTTATAAAGCGATGATTGACTTTTTACGTGGCTGACACGGAAGTATCGCCGGCCGCTATGTAGCACAGCGCGGCCGGCGATACATCAGTTACAGTGCGGGGAGGGAGGAGGGGCTGGAGGCAAGTCGTTATTTTAATGAACAAATGTTCTTCTATTTATTCTGTTTATCTGTTCTGTGCTATTAAGGAAATGGCAAGTTTTGTATTTTGTACTTTTGCAGTAATGCAAATATGTTATTTACTTTAGTAAAATATGTTTTATTTTGAAAAACACTGTGCATTTCAGTTCTTGAGTTAAGCATAACTACATTTCAGCATTATCAGTAATTTCTGTGTGCTTTTGCCTTGAAAATCCAAGCAAATAGACCTCTAGCACAATTCCCTTAAAATATTGCATCGCATATCGTTATCGCAATTTTTAGGGCCCTAATCGCAATCGCACAAAATTCCCATATCGTGCAGCCCTAGTGCACATTATCAGGAAGGGCACCTTGGCATCATAAAGATGCCTTTCAGTCAAATAAAACTTTGGGGGTCATTTACTAAAGACTGGCGCTTCCCATATGGGTCTTAGTCCCTACACACTACAGCCATATTACTGCAGCCCCCAGAGCGCAGCGACTGTTCTCAGCCCCGGCCTCTCTGTGCAGCAGCCCCCAGAGTGCAGTGACTGTTCTCAGCCCCGGCCTCTCTGTGCAGCACATCCCAGAGTGCAGTGACTGTTCTCAGCCCCGGCCTCTCTGTGCAGCAGCCCCCAGAGTGCAGCGACTGTTCTCCTCCCCGGCCCCTCTGTGCAGCAGCCCCCAGAGTGCAGTGACTGTTCTCAGCCCCGGCCTCTCTGTGCAGCAGCCCCCAGAGTGCAGTGATTGTTCTCAGCCCCGACCCCTCTGTGCAGCAGCCCCCAGAATGCAGTGACTGTTCTCAGCCCCGGCCTGTCTGTTCAGCAGCCCCCAGAGTGCAGTGATTGTTCTCAGCCCCGACCCCTCTGTGCAGCAGCCCCCAGAGTGCAGCGACTGTTCTCAGCCCCGGCCTGTCTGTTCAGCAGCCCCCAGAGTGCAGCGACTGTTCTCAGCCCTGGCCTCTCTGTGCAGCAGCCCCCAGGGTGCAGCGACTGTTCTCAGCCCTGGCCTCTCTGTGCAGCAGCCCCCAGGGTGCAGCGACTGTTCTCAGCCCCGGCCTCTCTGTGCAGCAGCCCCCAGGGTGCAGCGACTGTTCTCAGCCCCGGCCTCTCTGTGCAGCAGCCACCAGAGTGCAGCGACTGTTCTCAGCCCCGGCCTCTCTGTGCAGCAGCCCCCAGGGTGCAGCGACTGTTATCCAGCGCCGGTCTCCTGGCTCTGGGGGTTTACAGCCACTAGATGCCATTTATTTGTGACCTAAAGGACTTATACCCCCGTGACTAGGGTTGTCACAATACCAAAATTTTGATTCAATTTCAGTCCCATAAAAAAGTAATGCAATACTCGATACCACGCAAAAGAAAAATTTAATGGCAAAAAAATGTGCGCATTCCGCAATTTATGGAACGTGCGGCCCATAATAGAACAGTCTCTCCTATTTTTTAGGGGAGGAGACAAAAAAAAAAATAGAGAATCGTGTATTTTTTTACATTTTTTCTTTCTGTTACGGCGTTCACCACATAAGAGATATTTTTCAATACTTTAGTTTGGACTTTTTTGGACGTGGCGATACCTAATTTGGTTTTTTATTGTTTATATATTTTTTATGTAAATTGGGAAAGGGGGTGATTTCCAAATTTTTATGTTTTTGGTGTTTTTTTTTTTTTTTTTTTTTTTTTTTTTTTTTTTACTTTTTATTTAATAACTATTAGGGTACTTTCACACTTGCGGTGTTTGATTCCGGCAGGCAGTTCCGTATGCAAAAGCATGTCATTTTTTATGACTGATCAGGCATTTTTCTGACTGATCAGGATCCTGATCAGTCTGAAAAATGCCTGATCAGTCTGAAAAATGCATTGCAATACCGGATCCGTTTTTCCGGTGTCATCTGGCAAAACGGATCCAGTATTTTTTTTCTTCACATTTTTAAAGGTCTGCGTGTGAATAATGACCTAGCATTACTGATGTTTAAACATGCATGGGGTGAATAGTGATTAAACATACAGTTCACACATGGTGATAGTGCAGCTTTATGGCTTCTCAATGGGTGTGTCTAAAATGGAACCTAATTTACAGGGGTGAGGCTTAACTACTATATAAACTACGCAGGTTTTACCAGCAGCAATACTTGTCATTATTCACACTGAAACGTGATTGATCATAGTTTATACAGTACAGACCAAAAGTTTGGACACACCTTCTCATTCAAAGCGTTTTCTTTATTTTCATGACTATGAAACTTGTAGATTCACACTGAAGGCATCAAAACTATGAATTAACACATGTGGAATTATATACATAACAAACAAGTGTGAAACAACTGAAAATATGTAATATTCTAGTTTCTTCAAAGTAGCCACTTTTTGCTTTGATTACTGCTTTGCACACTCTTGGCATTCTCTTGATGAGCTTCAAGAGGTAGTCCCCTGAAATGGTTTTCACTTCACAGGTGTGCCCTGTCAGGTTTAATAAGTGGGATTTCTTGCCTTATAAATGGGGTTGGGACCATCAGTGGCGTTGAGGAGAAGTCAGGTGGATACACAGCTGATAGTCCTACTGAATAGACTGTTAGAATTTGTATTATGGCAAGAAAAAAGCAGCTAAGTAAAGAAAAACAAGTGGCCATCATTACTTTAAGAAATGAAGGTTAGTCAGTCAGCCGAAAAATTGGGAAAACTTTGAAAGTAAGGGCTTATTTGACCATGAAGGAGAGTGATGGGGTGCTGCGCCAGATGACCTGGCCTCCACAGTCACCGGACCTGAACCCAATCGAGATGGTTTGGGGTGAGCTGGACCGGAGTGAAGGCAAAATGGCCAACAAGTGCTAAGCATCTCTGGGAACTCCTTCAAAACTGTTGGAAGACGATTTCAGGGGACTACCTCTTGAAGCTCATCAAGAGAATGCCAAGAGTGTGCAAAGCAGTAATCAAAGCAAAAGGTGGGTACTTTGAAGAACCTAGAATATGACATATTTTCAGTTGTTTCACACTTGTTTGTTATGTATATAATTCCACATGTGTTAATTCATAGTTTTGATGCCTTCATAGTCATGAAAATAAAGAAAACTCTTTGAATGAGAAGGTGTGTCCAAACTTTTGGTCTGTACTGTATATTGTGATGCTGTAGTTTCACAGCTGCCCAATGATGAATATGTGTATCTGATTGGGAGGGGGGGGGGGGTCTGACAAAGATTGGGGGTCCTATTTGAGGTCTAATAAAGATTGGGGGTCTGATCTGAGATCTGAAAGTTTGGGAGTCTGATCTGAGGTCTAATAAAAAATTGGGGAGTCTATTCTGAGGTGTAATAAAGATTGGGAGTCTGATTGGGGGTCTGATCTGAGGTCTAATAAAAATTGGGGGGTCTGATCTTAGGTCTAATAAACATTGGGGGTCTGATCTGAGGTCTGAAAGATTGGGAGTCTGATCTGAGGTCTAATAAAGATTAGGGGGGATCTGATAAAATTTGAGGGTCTCATTGGGGAATGCCTGATCAGTCAGAAAAAATGACATGCGCTTGCATACAGTTTGCCTAATCAGGCATTTTTCAGACTGATCAGGATCCTGATCAATCTGAAAAATACCTGATCAGTCAGAAAAATGCGTTGCAATACCGGATCAGTTTTTCTGGTGTCATCAGGCAAAACGGATCCGGTATTTATTTTTTTCACATTTTTAAAGGTCTGCGCATGCGCAGACCGGAAGGACAGATCCAGCATTGCAGTATTTTGAATGCTGGATCTGGCACTAATACACTCCTATGGAAAAAAATTGCATTCAGGCAATTGTTCAGTTTTTTTGACCGGAGATAAAACCGCAGCATGCTGCGGTATTATCTCCGTCCTGAACAGTCAAAAAGACTGAACTGAAGACATCCTGAACGGATTTTTCTCCATTCAGAATGCATGGAGATAAAACTGATCAGTTCTTTTCCGGTATTGAGCCCCTAGGACGGAACTCGGTGCCGGAAAAGAAAAACGCTAGTGTGATAGTACCCTTACCCTTTTTATGGGGCTAGAACCTGGGATCTTTTCATCCCTTGTCCTATGCACCCTAATAGAGATCTATTAGGGTGCATAGGATCTCACATTGTCCCTGCTGCCCTGTGCTTTGTGCACACGGCAGCAGGGAGATTACCATGGCAGCCATGGATGGCTTCATTAGCGTCCTGGCTGCCATGGTAACCGATCGGAGCCCTGAAATTTCACTGCTGGGGCTCCGATCAGAAGCTACCACTGCACCACCAATGAAGAGGGGAGGGGACCCTGTGGCCACTGCCACCAATGATTATAATACTGGGGGGCTTGGGTGCACTGCGCCACCAATGATTATAATTTATAATACTGGGGTATGGGGGGACGCACTGCGCCACCAATGAATGTAATTAACCCCATAATACAAATATAGACTGCGGGTGCCAGCCATATCACTCAGCCTCAATAACAGGGATCCCGCCGAGCCAATTAACCCCTCAGGTGCCGCATTTGAGGGGTAAATTACCTCGGTTCGCGGGATCAACGCTTCCTGTCATTGAAAACGGGTGCCGGGTATGTGATACGGCCGGCACCCGCAGTCTATATTTGTATTGAGGGTAATTCTCATTGGTAGCGCAGCGGCCACAGCCCCTCCTCCTCACTATTACCTTCTCATTGGTGGCGCAGCGGCAGCCAGATCACAGTGCGGAGGGACTCTCTCCTTCTCCACTGTGACGGCTGTAAAGTGCGCCGGATGTTTTAGAGGCATTCAGCACTGTGACGTGTGTCTGCCCCTATGACGTCACTAAAATACAGCGGTAATTAAGAAATGGCGATATCACCATATATATATGTGTGTGTATGTATATATATATATATATATATATATATATATATATATATATATTTATTTAATACCGGTATATTGCCCAACCCTAAGGCAATGTATATTGTCAATTCACAATTCAGGAATAAGCTCTCATACGTAGCCAAGTATTCCTGGTGGTAATTCATGCATGGTGTAAAGGCTCATTTAGACGAGGAGATAATCCTTCGGGTGATCGATGACACAGGTCACCTACTGACACAACGCCAATGATAACCACAAGCATTTACCATATTTTTCGCGTTATAAGATGCACCTAGGTTTTAGAGGAGGAAAATCAGGAAAAAATATTTTTCATAAGACCTGTCAGTTCAGAACCCCAATCTTCATCCTACCACCAATTTTTAGCAGACCCCCAATGAGACCCCCAAACTTTATTAGACCTCAAACCGCCAATCTTTATTAGACCTCAGATCAGTTCCCCCCAATCTTCATCAGACCTCATATTAGACCCCCCCCAATCTTCATCAGATGTCAGTTCAGAGCCCCAATCTTTATCCTACAACCAATCTTTAGCAGACTCCCCAATGAGACCCCCAAATTTTATCAGATCAGACCTCAGATCAGACCCCCAATCTTTATCAGACCTCAGATCAGACCCCCAATCTTTATCAGACCTCAGATAAGACCCCCAATCATTATCAGACCTCAGATCAGACCCCCAATCTTTATCAGACCTCAGATCAGACCCCCAATCTTTATCAGACCTCAGATCAGACCCCCAATCTTTATCAGACCTCAGATCAGACCCTCAATTTTTATTGCACCTCAGATCAGAGTCTAAATCTTTATTACACTTCATATCAGAACCCCTCAATTTTTATTAGACCTCAGATCAGACCCCCAATCAGACTCCCAATCTTTATTACACCTCAGAATAGACTCCCAAATTTTTATTAGACCTCAGATCAGACTCCCAAACTTTTAGATCTCAGATCAGACCCCCAATCTTTATTAGACCTCAAATAGGACCCCCAATCTTTGTCAGACCCCCCCCCCTCCCAATCAGACACACATATTCATCATTGGGCAGCTGTGAAACTACAGCATCACAATATATAAACTATGATCAATCACGTTTCAGTGTGAATAATGACAATTATTGCTGCTGGTAAAACCTGCGTAGTTTATATAGTAGTTAAGCCTCACCCCTGTAAATTAGGTTCTATTTTAGACACTCCCATTGAGAAGCCATAAAGCTGCACTATCACCATGTGTGAACTGTAGGTTTAATCACTATTCACCCCGTGCCTGTATAAACATCAGTAATGCTAGGTCATTATTCACACTGTGAGGTAATTTGATCATAGTTTACATATTGTGATGGCGTAGCTTCCTGGCCATTCAGTGCTAAGTAGTGGTATCTGAACTGGAACCTAATCTAATATGGGTCACGTCTAACACCAGTAAAGCCTGTATTACACTGGGCGATTTTTCGTATGAACGCTCGTTAGCGATCATCTGGCAGTGTAATACTGCCGCCGATTGCTCAGTGAACGAGAAAACGCCTGTTCATCGGACAATCCACATTTTTTGAAAGGTTAAAGAATTATCGTTTGCCGGCAGCAGATTGTGGTGTCTGTTCACGATCTTCTGCGGCAAACCGCTATACAGCATGGGGACGAAGGCATAGCGATCGCTCCTCCCTATACTGAGGAGTAGATCTCTACATGTAATAGCACCGGTCTCCTCCGTTAGCGAGCTGGCTTCGCTCCCGACAATCGTCTGCCACATCGGGCTGCGTAATACTGCCTTAATGCTTGTCCACAATTCACATTAGTGTTTATTCCTGAATTGTGAACTGAAAATACGTTGTTAGTGATTGCGCCCCATACAGGAAGGTATTTCATCGGATGGCTAAATATGACTCCTTTGCTATACGTGTCAGCCCTCTCTTTTAGATTTACGAAGGGTTAAAGGGGTTGTGAAAGAATGGGGGGTCTTTTGCAGACCCGCTTCCCCCACCTGGCCGGACCTGTAAAGGGAAGATTACTTACCTGCTTCCTGGCGCCGGCTCCCTGTTCCTTCTTCTCCCGGCCTGCGATGCTCCTCTGGGCTTCCTTGCTGTCAACATCCGGTTTGACATTGCCACAGCCAATCACTGGTCGTGGCAGAGACCGGATTCCCTTGCGTCATGTGACCACTACCCCAAGCGATTGACATAAGTATTTAGACCCTTTGCTATGACACTTGACATTTACTTCGGGGGGGCTCCCATTGCTCTTGATCATCTGTGAGATGTTTCTACACCTTGATTGGAGTCACCCAGGGGTGGACTGGCCATAGATCATATTGGGAAATTTCCCGGTGGGCCGATGCCCAGAGGGCCACCTAAGCCCTCCTCTTGGCCAAAAGCCAGGTACATAAAGATCTGTTACTGCTAGTATTAATTAATCTAGGCAGTATTTTTAGCTGCACTGTGGTATGTGGGGCCACTTTTAGGACTTTTTCCAGGGCCACTTTAGTTCCCAGTCAAATTCAGATGATTGGAGATGATTTGGAGAGACACTGCCCTGTGTATATAAGATCTCACAGCTGACCATGCAGATCAGAGCTAAAACCAAACCATGAGGAGGAAAGAACTGCCTGTAGAGCTCAGAGACAGGATTGTGTGGAGGCACGGATCTGGAGAATATTCAGAGAACATTTAGTGTAGGTTTCAGTAAAGTTTATTTGTACATTTAGGTGCACTTTAACCAGGCTTCCGGCTTGTGAGACTGGAGAAAGTGTGGAGCCACTACTTCTCCTTTTCTCGGCAGCCAGTTTACTTGAGACAACCTGAATCGTGGACCTCCGTTTCTGAGATGTTTATGGATCGGCTATAATTGTCAATGGTTGTCGTGTGCTCTTGTTTGCTTTATTGTTTTTTGTGCGCTTTATTGATTTAATTTTTTCTCTTTTTCTGCCAACAGTAAAGGCCAGGACATCTCAGCTAGCCAAGATCAAGTGGGTTGTCAGCATTGTATTCTATGTATTGCAGGTAGGTGCACCACATTTCAAAATCTCATATTGCTCTTCTTAAAAATGTGATTAAGAAAGGATTAAAGAGGTTTTCCAATATTTTTATATTGATGGCTCATCCTCAGATGGTCTATATCAAATCGGTGAGGGTCCGACATCCTTCACCACTGCCGATTTAGCTTTTTCGGGAGTAGGTCTGAAGTCGGAACTACACAGCGCCATCCACTATGTAGTGGACGGAGCTGGTTACTACACCATTCATTTCAATGGGAGCAGTGCAGCTGTAACGATCCACCCACTACACTATGGACAGAGCACGCGGACCCATTCATTTCAGTGGGGCTGCAAAAAATGCGACCCCACAAAAGAGGTATAATGTGTCCTAGTCTTTGCGGACAAGAATAGGCATTGGGGTCCGCGAAAAGTGTGGGATGCACACGGACCACATCCATATTTTGCGGACCGCAAAAATGATACAGTGGTGTATATGCCGTCTGAAGAACGATATCATCCATCCCAAAGTATGAATCCTTTTTGGACCTGCTTTCCATCTTTATTTTTTTGCTGGATGGAGTAGTCTTCCAAGGCTACTTTCACAGCAGGCTGTTTCCGGCGGGGGAACAGCCTGCTGGCTCTGTGCTACCGCTAGTCCACTCACTATAATGGGGGCGGGTCGGACAAAAACCGCACCATGTTGTAGTTTTTGTCCGGCCGCCTCTCGGCATGTTTGTCGTGCTGCGGCCGGACCTCCCGCTCGCCCCCATTATAGTGAATGGATCGGACTTCTAGCGGCACAGTGGACTTGCGGTAGCACGGATCCGGCAGGCTGTTCCCCAGCCAGAACAGTCTGCCGGAAAAGGCTGCCTGAACTTGTAAAAGTAGCCTTACGCCGTCTGGCGAAATAGACGTAAATGAACAGGCAGCAGGTCAGTGTCCAAAGTGGACTCCAGATACCGCCACCGCTAAGAACGAGCATTTATGTCATTCCCCTGTGAAAATGGGTATTAATTGCATTGTAACAGTGACAAATGCGTTTTTCAGATGTTCTCAACCGTAACGCGTTGTAAACCCTAAAATAGGAGTTTTTTTGTACCATAGAAGTAGCAGTTTTTGCACCATGTGCTTCATATGTACTTGCCGTGTAGCTGAAAACCACGTCATGCAGCTGTGACAGTACAGAGTACACATTTGGCAAAAAACGCTACTTTACGGACGCGCTTACGAAAAAAATCCTTTTTAGGGTACATTCACACATTTAAAGGGGTTGTCTGGTTTCTGGAGGGAATCTGCCTGCAAGAAACGCCTAGCAAGTGCTTACCTGACAGATCCCATGCTGCCGCTCCGGTTCGCACTGCTAAGGCCAACGATTGAGTGTTGTCTGCATGACGTCAGCGCTGCAGCCAGATGAATAGAGCCCAGTCGGGAGAACTGAAGCACTGGAGCTGTGAGGTAAGTACTTATCAGGTCTATAATTCAGGCAGATCCCGAGGGTTGTCAGGGTTCCTCCTGAGACCGCACTGCCCCCCCTCACTCCAGTATTAAAAACATTGGTGGCGCAGTGGGCCCCCCCACCCAAGCCCCCCAATATTAATCATTAGTGGCAGTGGCCACAGGATCCCCTCTCCCCCTCCTCCTTCTGATTGGGGCTCCAGCAGTGTAATCCTGGGGCTCGATCGGTTACCATGGCAGCCAGGACGCTACTGAAGCCTTCAATGGTAATCTCCCTGCTGCTGTGTGTACTATGCACAGGGCAGCAGGGAGAGTGTGAAGTCCTATTCACCCTGATAGATCTCTATCAGGGTGAATAGGACAAAGGTTCTAGTCCCTAAGGGGCCTAAAAGTTAGTAAAAAAATAAATAAATATTAAGTATAAATGAAAAAAAGATTTACAAAAAAAAACTACACTACGTTAACAATAAACATATTCATTTTCAGCAGATTTGTGTGGGATTTTAATTTTTTTTTCTAAAATGAAAATTCCCAGAATATCCGTATAAATTATCGGCTATTGGCCTGAAAGTTCCCAGATTATCGGTATCGGTTCTAAAAAAATCTATATCGGTCGATCCCTAATAGATACAAACCTGCTGACAGATGCCCTTTAAGATAAAAACTTGATCTCAACAATAGATCATTTTCAGATGGTCCCTTTTGACGATAAGTAGAGATGAGCGAACTTCTGTTTTAAGTTCGGCGTCTAAAGTTCGGCTTCTGGTTAGCGGAGGATCCCGATATGGATTCCGAATTCCGTTGTGGTCCGTGGTAGCGGAATCAATAATGGTCATTATTGATTCCGCTACCACGGACCACAACGGAATTCGGAATCCATATCGGGATCCTCCGCTAACCGGAAGCCGAACTTTAGACGCCGAACTTAAAACAGAAGTTCGCTCATCTCTAACGATAAGGAGAAGACATTAGAATTTCCACCTAAAATAATAAAAAAAAAAAATGCAATAATTACACAATTACTGGAAGATTTAATCGTGGTTACCTTTGGTTAAAGGTGGATTGTCAGCTGCTTTTAGCTCTGCTACAGTAGGACACGGCCACATCTTCGGTTCCAGCTCATCTGCATTGTCTGTTGGGAGCCTGAGATAGTCTAAAATTCACTTCCTGTTTCATCAGACGCTCTACACCTTGGGAGGAGCAGCTGATTCTTGTGCTCACTGTCGCCCCCTGCTGGCTAATATATTTTATAAGGGCAACCAAAAGGACCAGGGCCGCTGATAGAAATCATGGGGCCCCGTACAGCATACATGACGGGGCCCCCTTCAGCTCCACCCCCTGATCCCTCCTTCAGCCACACCCCTGGCCCCGCCCTTGGCCCCTCCCCAGACGCCGCCTTGAAACAACATGCAGATTTGTCTACAAGTGATATTTATGGCGCTGGGGGGTCGTCTGTGAATGGCGCTGTTATGGAGGGGATCTGTGAATGGCACTGTTATGGAGGGGATCTGTGAATGGCACTTTTATGGAGGGGATCTGTGGATGGCACTGTTATGGAGGGGATCTGTGGATGGCACTGTTATGATGATGCTGAGTGTGATGCTGAGTGTGCACATACATAGCCACCAATCATATCCCGCCCGTAAGGTGACTGATGTGCTGGGGGGCCCTGTAGGCTCATAGAGGACTCAGGAGTACAGTGAGTAGGAGGAAAGCACATTGTCCTCCTGAGTCCTCTATGAGCCCACAGGCCCCCCCAAAAAAAATCCCAATGCTTGCTGCTGCCTTCCCCCATCAATGTACACCAATATATGACTCACTGAAGTGAGTACTCGTGCCAAGCCTGCACGTAGGATGAAACACCAAAGAAAAAAGGCCAGCACAGAAATGAATATATGATTAATCTTTATTATGGTCTCAAACCAGGACCAGAAGTAAAAATACAGATAAAATACAATACATTGTAATGTATTGTATTTTATCTGTATTTTTACTTCTGGTCCTGGTTTGAGACCATAATAAAGATTAATCATATATTAATTTCTGTGCTGGCCTTTTTTCTTTGGTGTTTCTTCCCCCATCAAGAATACCCATCCTGATACACATATATGAACTTTTTATTGTCAGACCTCTTACTGTATGTGGCACACAAGTCTGTTTATTCCATCCCCCGGGTTCTATGTCCACTGACCGGAGCGGTCCTTCCTTCATTATGGGCCGGGGTGGGGGGCTGCACTCACTGGCACACTGATGATTTTTCTTGAGGGCGGCAGTCAGATGGCGGGCACTCCGTGCTTGAGCCTGCGCTGTTCCTGCTGTGCCAGCTATACACTGGCCAATCAGCAGCAGGATCTTTGCGCTGCTAAAAGCTGATTGGCCAGTGTGAAATGCAGATGAGCGCAGGCTCAGCCTGGAGGAGGGAGGGAGCCCGCAGCCCGGAGGTCAGACAGGGAGGGGTGGCGTGTCAAGGGGGGGGCCCGGGGTAGGAGCCGGAGGTAGGAGCTGGGCTCGGGAGTCGGCAGCCCGGGCCCCCCTGCCAGCCGGGCCCGGTACAACTGGGCCAGCTGTACTGGCCTATCAGCGGCCCTGAAAAGGACTACAGTGCTCGGAGCATGGTACTTACTTAGAGGTTGTCAATTTTCAAATCCATTCGGACTAATCTAAATATCCTTACCTTGGATAATTTCTGCTCCCTATTATGGGTAAAAACATGGATGATAATAATCTTTATTTATATAACGCCAATATATTCCGCAGCGCTTTACAGTTCAGAGGTTCATGTACAAACGGTCATAAATAATATAGCCAGGAAGATGAAGGCGGTGCTCAGTGGTAAACTTTAATACTCATAAAATATGGAAAAGACCACGGCACTCTTATTTTCTGTTGCCTAATCTTCTTATTTATTTTGTTGTACACTGCTCAAAAAAATAAAGGGAACACAAAAATAACACATCCTAGATCTGAGTTAATTAAATATTCTTCTGAAATACTTTGTTCTTTACATAGTTGAATGTGCTGACAACAAAATCACACAAAAATTTAAAAATGGAAATCAAATTTTTCAACCCATGGAGGTCTGGATTTGGAGTCACACTCAAAATTAAAGTGGAAAAACACACTACAGGCTGATCCAACTTTGATGTAATGTCCTTAAAACAAGTCAAAATGAGGCTCAGTAGTGTGTGTGGCCTCCACGTGCCTGTATGACCTCCCTACAACGCCTGTGCATGCTCCTGATGAGGTGGCGGACGGTCTCCTGAGGGATCTCCTCCCAGACCTGGACTAAAGCATCTGCCAACTCCTGGACAGTCTGTGGTGCAACGTGACGTTGGTGGATAGAGCGAGACATGATGTCCCAGATGTGCTCAATTGGATTCAGGTCTGGGGAACGGGCGGGCCAGTCCATAGCATCAATGCTTTCGTCTTGCAGGAACTGCTGACACACTCCAGCCACATGAGGGCTAGCATTGTCTTGCATTAGGAGGAACCCAGGGCCAACCGCACCAGCATATGGTCTCACAAAGGGTCTGAGGATCTCATCTCGGTACCTCTGGCGAGCACATGGAGGGCTGTGCGGCCCTCCAAAGAAATGCCACCCCACACCATTACAGACCCAATGCCAAACTGGTCATGCTGGAGGATGTTGCAGGCAGCAGAACGTTCTCCACGGCGTCTCAAGACTCTGTCACGTCTGTCACATGTGCTCAGTGTGAACCTGCTTTCATCTGTGAAGAGCACAGGGCGCCAGTGGCGAATTTGCCAATATTGGTGTTCTCTGGAAAATGCCGTGAATGGGAAGCACTGGCCGCAGATCACCGCTGAACACAGCGCCCGCGACCACGGCGGTAAGCAGGAAAACAGCGGCGCACAGCAGCCGCTGTTACACAATAATTACAAGAGGAATGAGGATCCTGTGCACAAGAGCTTACAATCTGATTGGATAGGAGTATGCACTGCCACTTTAATTTTATTCTTTTTACAGTTTTTTTAATCTACATTTGTCTTTATTTTGTGTTTTTTGTTTGTTTGTTTTTTATTGGTTTTTTTTATTATTATCACAACCGCTGATGTTGGTAGCAGGTAAAATCTCTGTGGCCCGCTCCACGTCTACTCCAGATCTTTGTTCACAAATGAATGCATTTTTTAGAAGAGCCGGGCATCCCGCATGCAGCTGGAAGAGATGGCTTTATTCAGTGCCCGAGGATAAGGTCTATGATAAAATATGTCTTCTATGGCTGTATGTGATTGCTAATTGATGATATTTCCCTATAGAAATTTGCAGGAACATCGGTGGAGGAAAAACTTCTGGAAAATTCTATTTTTTCTGTAGCTGACTTTTTGAAGTTGTGAAAATTCCTTCAACAACTCCTTTCCATATACAGTGCCTTGCAAAAGTATTCACCCCCTTGACTTTTTTCATGTTTTGGTGCCTCACAACCTCCTCAACATGGATTGTTTGAGGATTTTTGCATAATTTAATTTACAGAACATGCTCACAACTTTGAAGATTTTTTTTATTTTTATTTTTTTATTGTGAAGCAAACAACAAATAAGACAAAATAACTGAAAAAGTCAATGTGCATAACTATTCAACCCCCTAAAGTCAATACTTTGTAAAGCCACCTTTTGTGGCAATCACAGCCCCAAGTCGCTTTGGATAAGTCTCTATGAGCTTCCCACATCTTACCACTGGGATTTCTCTTGAATGCATTGGGGGACACAATTACTTTAGTTGCACCCTGTGCGGGCGCGTACTTCGGTCCCGCTGGTTACCCAGTCCCCATTACTGCCGCCTCAGTGGCTTGCCAGCATTCCCACGGGCCCCCTGTTGAGTCTGCTGATCGGGTGACCGTGCTGCGACTGAAGACGTCAGAGGGTAAGTACAGCTCTCTCCTCTCCCCCCTCTGGGCCATCCCTTCTACCTTGGCCAGGACGTCTGTTCTTGGGGCTCATGTGCTGACAATGGGCCTGCAATCCTGCCTCCCGATCGGTTCCCCTGTTCTATGTGGTCTCCTGGGTGCTGCTCCTCTCTGGGGTCCGCATACTTCTTCCCCCCCGCTTATGTGTGGCGGCCGCCGGGGCTCCGGTCCGGCCGCTTCTACTAATTTAGACCCCGACTTTTCAGCCCGCTAGGCCGCGACCTAGCTCCGCACCTTTTTTCTTCCCGGGCTTTGGCCCGACTCATCCTCTCACTGGGAGGGTCCTCCTGCTTATCTGCTATCACGGCCAGGCGCGGTCTTTTCCTCTGGAGGGGCGGTTTCTTCTACTGCTGAGAAGAAGGAGAAGAGGCTCCATCTTGCAGCTTGGGGCCTGATCGCCATTCAGAGTGTTCCAGTCCTCCCTTCGCTGCTTCTGCGCATCGTGGGGCACAGCACCTGGGGCCTGGTAGGATAGCCTCTCTGGCTATACATTTCTTTTCTGTAGTTGGTCTCTTTTTTGCCATCATGTCCTCTGCTAGTACGGACCCTAAAGCCCGGGTGGCTATTTTTTATGCCTGCTCTAAGTGCAGTAAGGCTTTTCCTTCCCCGCAACCTAACTCGCTATGCGCGCAGTGCGTTGTCCCTATGCCCCCTACTGACGCCCTGGCCCCCCCTGCGGTGGCGGTCCCTCCTGATTGGGCCGCCTCACTGTCCCAGGCCATAGGCGACCTTGCCAGCCTGTCCCGGTCCATGGTGCAGTCGTTGGACCGCTTGCCTGCTCAAATTGCGGCAGTCTCTGCCCCTCACAGGGACCATGTTGCTGAAGGGGCCCGCCCCCGCTCTGAGACCAGGTCCCGTAAAAGACCTCGAGTGATCTCAGCCACGTCCCACTCATCCTCAGCGTCCTCTGGTCACTCACTGGACAAGTCTGAGGCAGACGAAATCTCGTCTTCTGCCGCTCCTGGGGACACTTCTGACTCTGATTCTGTATCAGAGCAGAGTTCTACTTTATCTGCGGCCATGCAGGACCTCATTAAGGCGGTTAGAGACACTCTCCATGTGCAGGAGGGTACTCCCTCCTCTTCTCAGGATCCTGTGTCCTTCCGCCGTTCCAAGCGTTCTGTGTTGGGTTTTCCTAACCACCCGGACCTCGACGCACTCCTGGCCAAGGAGCGGCGTCAGCCTGATAAGCGCCTGCAGATCTCTAAGGATTCCTTTCAGTGCAGAATCCGTGAACCTCTGGTCAGTCCCACCTCTGGTTGATCCTCAGGTGGCCCGTTTGGCCAAGGCCACCAGCCTTCCCTTGGCTGATGCGGCTTCTTTGTCGGATCCCGCTGACAAGAAGATTGATTCCTTGGCTAAGGCCGTTTTTGTAGCGGCAGGCTGCGCTGTTCAGCCTGCTTTTGCCGCCTCCTGGGTCACCAAAGCCTGCGTGGTCTGGGCCAAGCAGCTCAACCGTTTGCTGCCGGATTCTGCTCCAGGTGAGGTTTCCATTCTTGCCTCTCAGCTTCTCCAGGCTTCCCGGTACCTATGTGATGTCTCCCTGGAATCGGCTCGCCGGTCTAGCAGGGCAGCTGCTAACTCTGTGGCCATCCGCCGTACGGTCTGGCTCCGTTCATGGGCGGCAGATGTGGCTTCCAAAAAGGCGCTGATCTCTCTCCCTTTTCAGGGTGAAATGCTGTTTGGGAAACGCCTGGTGGAGCTTATTTCAGAGGCCACGGGAGGTAAAAGCTCCCTCCTCCCCCAGAACCGCCCTCGCCGCCGTAGCCCTCCCTTGGCGAATTCTAGGTCCAAAAATTTTCGCTCCTTTCGGGACTCTTCCTCCCGCTCAGACAAGAAGTTGGGGGGGCCTTCCTTCAAGACCAGGCCTGCCTGGCATTCTCGCCCCAAGCCCTCAAAGCCCCAGTCTGCAAAAACCTCTTCTGCATGACTGCACTTTACCACATGTGGGGGGCCGCTTGCTCAACTTCCAGGAGTTGTGCCGTGCAAGCGTGGACGACGCATGGGTCCTGGAGATCGTTTCCTCCGGGTACAGGATAGAGTTTTCCACTCTTCCTTCGGGTCGGTTTTTAATGTCGCGTCCCCCTAAGTCTCCCGCAAAGGCGGCAGATTTTTTCCGGGCCATTCATTCCCTTCAATCCCTCGGTGTGATCGTTCCAGTCCCCGATTCGGAACGCTTCCAGGGATTTTATTTGAATCTTTTTACGGTACCCAAGAAGGACCGCTCCCTCCGCCCTATTCTGGATCTGAAGGTGCTCAACCGCCTTGTTCGGACCCGGTACTTCCGCATGGAGTCGCTCAGGTCGGTGATTGCCTCCCTGGAGGAGGGCGAATTTTACAGGACGCATACCTCCATATTCCCATTGCCGTGACCCAAAAGCGGTTCTTTCACTTCGCGGTGGGTTCTCTGCATTTCCAGTTTATGGCTCTGCCCTTCGGCTTAGCGTCCGCCCCGAGGGTCTTCACAAAGGTCCTGGCCCCTCTTATCGCTCTCCTCCGCACTCAGGGGGGTGGCAGTGATTCCCTACCTGGACGACCTGTTGGCGAAGGCTCCGTCTCTAGAGGACAACCTGGCCAGCCTCCGGATCACCCTGTCTGTCCTGTATCCGTTCAGGTGGTTGGTCAACTATCCCAAGTGCTCCCTGGTTCCCCGCCAGAGAATGGATTTCCTGGGCATAACCTTAGACACTCGCCTTTGTCGAGTGTTCCTTCCCCAGGACAAAGTGGTGGCTCTCCGAGATGCAGTGGTTCGCCTTCGCAAGCCGCCCCCTCTACCTCTTCGGACGTGCATGCGGGTTCCGGATGGTTGCCTCCTTCGAGGCAATCCCATTTGCACAATTCCATTCCAGGCCTCTTCAGCTGGCGATCCTATACAGCTGGGACAAGTCTCGTGTACCTCTTTCCTCCCATTCCGCTCCTTCCCAGGGTTCTCAAGCGCCCGGGTTCCGGCGATTCTGGTGGCCCCGGACTGGCCCCGCCGTATGGTACGCGGATCTTCTGTTGCTACTCGCAGACGCGCCGTGGCGTCTCCCTCTACGTCCCGACCTCCTTTCCCAAGGTCCGATACTCCACCAGAGTTTACATCAGCCGCGTTTAACGGCGTGGCTCTTTAAGGCCGCGGTTGTGAGGTTCCGCGGTCTCTCGGAGTCTGTTATCCAGAATATGCTCCACGCACGCAAGCCCCAGTCTTCCAGAATTTATCATCGTACCTGGAAGACTTATTTTTCCTGGTGTGAGGCTGCTCAGTTTCACCCTCTCTACCTTTCTATTCCTAGAGTCTTGTCTTTCCTCCAGGCGGGCTTTGACAAGGGCCTTCGGCTGGCCTCTCTCAAGGGTCAGATTTCGGCCCTATCTGTTCTTTTCCAGAAACCACTGGCTTCTCGCCGCCAAGTGAGAACCTTACTGCAGGGTGTCGCTCACCGCGTTCCGCCTTTTCGTCCTCCTGTGGAACCGTAGGACTGGAACATTGTCCTGGACGCTCTTCAGGCCTCTCCTTTTGAGCCTTTACAGGATATTTCTCTTTTCTTTGTCTCGTTTAAGGTTGCCTTTCTTGTGGCGATTACTTCTATTCGCAGAGTTTCTGAACTTGCTGCGCTCTCTTGCAGATCCCCTTTCTTGGCGTTTCATCAGGATAAGGTGGTTCTGCGTCCGGTCCCTTCCTTCCTCCCTAAGGTGGTGTCCTCATTCCACATCAATGAGGAGATTGTCCTTCTGTCCTAACCCCTCTCATCCTAGGGAGCGTTCTCTTCACCGTTTGGATGTTGTTAGGGCTCCTCGCCTCTATCTTCGGCTGACTGAGCCCTTCCGCCGGTCGGACTCCCTCTTTGTGGTCCCTGAGGGTCCTCGCAAGGGCCTGCAAGCTTCCAAGGCCACCATATTCCGTTGGATTAGGTCGGCAGTTAAGGAGGCCTATGTTGCGAAGGGTTGTGTTCCTCCCTTTCGGTTGACTACTCATTCCACTAGGGCGGTCGGGGCTTCTTGGGTGGTTAGACATCAGGCCTCAGCTTCCCAGGTCTGCAAGGCCACCACCTGGGACCCTGCCTATACGTTTTCCAAATTTTATCACTATACGTTTTCCAAATTTTATCACATCCACTCCTTGGCTTCTGCTGATGCCAGTTTGGGTCGCAAGGTTCTGCAAGCAGCCGTGAGTTAGTTTCGTTGCATGGCTGTTTTTGGTGCTGTGTCCCCCAATGCATTCAAGAGAAAACTGGATTTTTGTACTCACCGTAAAATCCTTCTCTCATAGGATGCATTGGGAGACACAGATCCCACCCTTTGTGGCTAAGTTTTTTCTGTTGGTTCTCTCTGGTTTAGGACTTGTTGGCTTACAGTTTTATCTTGTGCTCCTACTGCTTTTCCACCTACTGGCTTGCTCCTGCATCTGCAGTGGGTATAGCCCAGATAGGAGGAGCCAACACTTTTTACTTCTAGTGTCAGCCTCCTAGTGGCAGCTGGGCATATACCCATGGTGCTGTGTCCCCCAATGCATCCTACGAGAAAAGGATTTTACGGTGAGTACAAAACTCCAGTTTTTTGCCCATTCCTCCTTGCATAACTGCTCCAGCTCCTTCAAGTTGGATGGTTTGCGCTTGTGAACAGCAATCTTTAAGTCTGACCACAGATTTTCTATTGGATTGAGATCTGGGCTGTGACTAGGCCATTCCAACATAGAAACATAGAATGTGTCAGCAGATAAGAACCATTTGGCCCATCTAGTCTGCCCAATATACTGAGTACTATGGATAGCCCCCGGCCCTATCTTATATGAAGGATGGCCTTATGCCTATCCCATGCATGCTTAAACTCCTCCACTGTATTTGCAGCTACCACTTCTGCAGGAAGGCTATTCCATGCATCCACTACTCTCTCAGTAAAGTAATACTTCCTGATATTACTTTTAAACCTTTGCCCCTCTAATTTAAAACTATGTCCTCTTGTAGAAGTTTTTCTTCTTTTAAATATTCTCTCCTCTTTTACCTTGTTGATTCCCTTTATGTATTTAAAAGTTTCTATCATATCCCCTCTGTCTCGTCTTTCTTCCAAGCTATACATATTAAGGTCCTTTAATCTTTCCTGGTAAGTTTTATCCTGCAATCCATGTACTAGTTTAGTAGCTCTTCTCTGAACTCTCTCCAAAGTATCAATATCCTTCTTGAGATATGGCCTCCAGTACTGAGCACAATACTCCAAATGAGGTCTCACTAGTGCTCTGTAGAGCGGCATGAGCACCTCCCTCTTTCTACTGGTAATGCCTCTCCCTATACACCCAAGCATTCTGCTAGCATTTCCTGCTGCTCTATGACATTGTCTGCCTACCTTTAAGTCTTCTGAAATAATGACCCCTAAATCCCTTTCCTCAGATACTGAGGTTAGGACTGTATCACTGATTTTATATTCTGCTCTTGGGTTTTTACGTCCCAGGTGCATTATCTTGCACTTATCAACATTAAATTTTAGTTGCCAGATTTTTGACCATTCCTCTAGTTTTCCTAAGTCCTTTTCCATTTGGTGTATCCCTCCAGGAATATCAACCCTGTTACAAATCTTTGTGTCATCAGCAAAAGGACACACCTTACCATCGAGGCCTTCTGCAATTTCGCTGATAAAGATATTAAACAATATGGGTCCCAGAACAGATCCCTGAGGTACCCACTGGTAACAAGACCTTGGTCTGAATATACTCCATTGACTACAACCCTCTGTTGCCTGTCCCTCAGCCACTGCCTAATCCATTCAACAATATGGGAGTCCAAGCTCAAAGACTGCACTTTATTGATAAGCCTACATGTTTCCCCTTAAACCACTCAAGTGTTGCTTTAGCCGTGTGTTTGGGGTCATTGTCCTGCTGGAAGGTGAACCTCCGTCCTAGCCTCACATTACGCACAGAGTGGTACAGGTTTTGCTCAAAAATATCCCTGTATTTAGCATAATCCATCTTTCCCTTAACTCTGACCAGTTTCCCAGTCCCATCCCCCCAGCATGATGATGCTGCCACCACCATGTTTTACTGTGGGGATGGTGTTCTTTGGGTGATGTGATGTGTTGGGTTTGCGCCAGACATAGCATTTTCTTTGATGGCCGAAAAGTTAAATTTCCATAGCATCATCACGACGGCATACAAGGAGATTGACCCCTGACCTCTGTAGGGGCAGGAACAGAGAAAGGTTAAATACCCTCCTCCCACCACCAACACCAGTGTTTCCTGTCCCTACAGAGGACAGGGCAGAGAAAGGTCTCCCTGTATGCAGGGAGATGAAGCTAAGGAAATGGAACCTGTTTATTTTTTATTTTTCCGTTACCTTTGGGAAAACGCCGGCATCCAGCATGGCGTCCCCCTGCCCTCCCGCGGTCCAAGTACTAACGCTGGGCAGGGGGTTCAGGGCCTATCTCGTCCTGGTTATTCCGGGGCCTGTTCCCTGGCGCAGACTCCCTCCTAGCCTACTTGGGCGATAGCTGGGTGCGCGCCGGCGCATGGAGCGCATGTTTATGACGTCACGGCCGGCGACCCGGAAGTGACGTCGCGGCGGCAGCGTGGAGCCCAGTTTAAAACCGAGGCATAAACGCTGGTTACCGCCCGTGTCAAAACGCTCCCAGGATCGGTCCCCACTGGTGCGGAACCCTTGCCTGCAGAGAGGACGATGTCGGCATCTGAGCGATCCCCCAGAGCTGAGCCACCGGCGCTGCTACCAACTGTGAGTCCCCTTCGGCAGTATTGTTTGTGCAGGTCAGGGAGTCTGTTGATCCCCCTCTCCTGCTGTAATAGGTGGAAGGGGGAAAAAAGAGAGAGAGGAAGTTATTTCCAGGGGCAGCTAGCTCGCTTCTGCTGACCCCCTCTTGCTCTCTCTCTCTCTCCCTCTAGTGGTCATACCCTGATGCCCTGCCTTCTCCTCTCTTTTAGGCTAAAGAAGCCCCGAAAAAAATCAAAAAAACACTCAAATGTATCTCCTGCAATAGCAGACTTCCTGACTACTACCCTAAAAAGTTGTGCAAGTCTTGTATTTCTAATATTGTACGGGATGAAGCACCCTCCTTAAAAGAGGAATTGAAAACTATGATTCAGGAAGAGATCCGTTCATCCCTGGCCCACCTGTCCACTAATCCCCCCGACTTGCCGCAACCTAAGAGGAAGCGGGCTAGGTCTCCGTCCCCTCCGGACCTAGAAGTTATGGCGGATGAAAGTGCCCACTCCGTTAAGTCATGGGAAGAGGGGGAGAGAGTCTCTGATACAGACTCAGTGGATGACAGTCGTAGATATTACTTTTCTACAGAAGAAATGTCCGACCTATTAAAGGCAGTAAGGTCGACCATGGGCGTGGAGGAAGTGCAACGTACCCATTCAGTACAAGAAGAAATGTTTGGGGGCCTAAGGGTCAAGAAAACTCGTGTGTTCCCCATTAACGAGAGTATTAGGGATATGGTCCTTGATGAGTGGGCAGATCCAGAAAGACGTCTGGGAGTCCCGGCTGCGTTCAAAAATAGGTTGCTTTTTGATCCAGAGGAATCTAAAATTTTCAATGAAATTCCCAAGATCGATGTACAGGTGGCCAAAGTGAACAAGAAAACATCTCTCCCATTTGAAGATACCTCCCAACTTAAAGATTAAATGGATCGTAAAGCGGACAGTCTTCTCAGGAAATCCTGGGAGGCGTCCATGTTCAATATTAAAACCAATATTGCGGCTACCTCAGTCGCCCGATCCATGTATCTTTGGTTGGGAGAATTGGAAACTCATATTAAGGATAGAACATCTAGGGAACAAATTCTTAGTTCTCTCCCTCTTTTAAAATCCGCCACGGCCTTCCTGGCGGATGCCTCTGCCGAATCAGTCCGATTCTCCGCCAGAGACGCGGCACTTTCCAATGCAGCCAGAAGAGCCCTCTGGATGAAGTGCTGGTCGGGGGACAAGACGTCTAAATTGAAGCTCTGTTCCATACCCTTTTCTGGAGAATATGTGTTTGGCCCGGTGCTAGATAAGATTCTAGAGAAGGCCGCGGACAGAAAGAAGGGGTTTCCGGAAGATCGCCCCTCCAGACGCCGGTATCCTTTTCGCCCCTCCTCGGGTCAAGAAAAAAACTACAGGGGGAAAGGGAAATCAGGACGTTGGAGCTATCCAAAAGGAGGAAGAGGAAGAGGCCAATCCTTCTCCCACCCAAAATCCTCCGATAAGCAATGACGTCGGGGTGGGGGGAAGACTCTCAAGATTCCTGGGGTCATGGGAATCCATCTCCCAGAACCCCTGGATTTCCAAGGTAGTCGGGGCAGGCTACCAAATAGAGTGGTCTTCAAGACCCCCAAACAAATTTTCACTGACACGGTTCCAAATGAACCTTTGGCAAGGAGTCCAGAAACTTCACTTAATGAATGTAATCTCACCGGTCCCGCCTCCAGAAAGAGGCAGGGGTTTCTATTCTACCCTATTTCTAATCAGGAAGAAAGAAGGCACTTTTCGGACTATCATAAACCTGAAACCACTAAACAGATTCATCCGTTATCAAAAATTCAGGATGGAGACCCTAGCATCTACAATCCCTCTGCTAAGCAAAGACGTCTTCATGTGCACAATAGACCTACAAGACGCTTATTACCACATTCCCATTCACACCGACTCACAGAAGTTTCTCCGGTTTGCAATCCAGGATATATCAGGGAACGTCCATCACTACCAGTTCAGGGCCCTTCCCTTCGGGATTTCATCTGCGCCAAGAATATTTACCAAAGTAGTGGTAGAGATGGTCGCCTTTGCCCGAAGACAGGGACTTATGATAATCCCTTATTTGGACGATTTCCTTCTAGTCAGCGAAAGTCTCAGCCAAATCAGTTCGAACCTGAAGCTTTTTCTCTCCATCCTAGACGATCTGGGTGGATCGTGAACAAAGGAAAGTCCGTCCTCACCCCCTCAAGGGAAGTTCGTTTCTTAGGGATGATCCTAGACTCCCGAAGGCAAGCGGTATTCCTACCTCGAGACAAAATATCAGTTCTCCAACAAAAGATCAGGTCCTTTCAAAAAAGAAGATCCTGCTCTATCAGAGAGGTGATGAGTCTGCTGGGCCTGCTAACATCCTGTATTCAGGCAGTTCCCTGGTGTCAAATACACTTCAGACCCCTACAGTCCTGGATCCTGAGTGTCTGGAACAGGTGCCAATCCTCTCTAGATCATCAAGTAAGTCCACCGACTCAGATTCTGCAGTCCCTAAATTGGTGGAAAGACCACGGAAACTTATCACGGGGAAATCCGTGGCAGAAGACTCCCCAGGTCCAGGTAATAACAGACGCAAGTCTGTCCGGCTGGGGTGCAAAGGTGGGGGATCGTATGTTCCAGGGCACTTGGCCAGATTCGATCAGATCCCAGTCATCGAACTTCAGGGAACTGAGAGCAGTCTGGGAGGTGTTAAAGGTAGCAGAGGAGATGTTGTGTCATCATCACATAAAAGTGCTGTCGGACAACACTACGGCCATTGCCTACCTTTCCCATCAAGGGGGAACGCGGTCCGTAACCCTACAAGCACTGTCAACAAAAATCTTTGCTTGGGCAGAACAGAATGTGGCCTCGATATCGGCAGTTCATCTGAAGGGAATACTAAATCAGGAAGCGGATTTTCTCAGTCGCCACAGAATCGACCATACAGAATGGTCTCTAAGTCCAGAAATATTCGGGCTAGTAGTAAGGAAATGGGGGATGCCCGACGTGGATCTATTTGCCACCAGGGCAAACTCAAAGGTGGAAACATTCTGTTCCCTAAACCCCAGGGACAGACCTCATGCCTTAGACGCCTTCGCCATTCGTTGGCATTGGAATCTGTGCTATGCCTTCCCTCCACTTCCTCTAATTCCGAAGGTGGTACAAAAAATTCTTCAAGACAAGGCCACGGTGATTGTGATCGCTCCCCTATGGCCAAAGAGAAGCTGGTTCTCATCCCTCCAAAAATTTTCCCTACAAGATCCATGGCTCCTTCCTGTGCGGGGGGATCTACTCCAGCAGGGTCCAGTTCTACACCCAAACCCGCAGTTTCTGAAATTGGCGGCTTGGATCCTGAGTCCCAAACCCTAAAGCTTCAGGGCCTGTCAGACGAAGTTATTTCTACTTTGAAAGCCTCCAGAAAGAAGGTAACGTCAGCAATTTACCTTAAGATCTGGAAACGTTTTTGTTCCTGGAGTGGGGACGAATCGCCACATTTGCGTAAACCCAACATCCAAAGAATACTGGATTTCCTACAGCAAGGTCTGGACCTGGGACTTAGACCCTCTACCTTGAAGGTCCAAATCTCAGCCCTAGGTTGTTTCTTTGACCAAGATATAGCCGGCCATCGTTGGATCAAAAGATTAATTAAGGCGGCGACGAGGCTCCGCCCAACGATCACCGCCCGTGTCCCTTCCTGGGATCTGAACGTCGTTCTTACAGGCCTTACTTTACCACCCTTTGAACCCATGTCTGACTGTCCAATAAAATTATGGTCCTTGAAAACGGCCTTCTTAATTGCGATAACTTCGGCCCGCAGAGTAGGGGAATTACAAGCCCTATCAATCAGGGAACCCTACCTCCGTATTCTAGATGATAGAATTATTCTCCGTTTGGATCCTGGATTTCTCCCCAAAGTCGTATCCAATTTTCATCGGAGCCAGGAGGTTACCCTACCTTCTTTTTGCCAGCACCCCTCTAATAATAAAGAATCAGCGTTTCACTCTCTGGACGTTAGACGGGCAGTCCTAAACTATATCACGGTGACGGGAAAGTTTAGGAAATCTGACAATCTTCTAGTCCTGTTTGGAGGAAGATTTAAGGGCCAAAAAGCCTCCCGGTCCTCTATAGCTAGATGGCTCAAAGAAGCCATTAGTCTTTGTTACCAAATACAAAACCTTACATGTCCAGTCAACATTAGGGCCCATTCCACTCGGGCCATGTCTTCCTCTCAGGCGGAGAGAGCTGGGGCTTCTCTGGAGGAAATCTGTCGTGCTGCCACTTGGTCCAGCATTCATACATTTATAAAGCACTATCGCCTGGATCTTTCCAGATCTTCTGATCTGTCCTTCGGGCGGAAAGTCCTCCAGGCTGTAGCCCCCCCTTAACTGATATATTTTTTATATCTCCTTGTATGCCGTCGTGATGATGCTATGGAAAAACCGGAATTAGTCTTACCGGTAATTCTGTTTCCATGAGATCATCACGACGGCACGTTATTCCCTCCCTATGATTTAAATCGTTTTTGACCTAGTAGGTCTCTAGAAGGTATGAAGTAATACCTTTGTTTCACTATTTTCCACCACCGGGTTGCTCTGTGTGATTTTGGAAACACTGGTGTTGGTGGTGGGAGGAGGGTATTTAACCTTTCTCTGTTCCTGCCCCTACAGAGGTCAGGGGTCAATCTCCTTGTATGCCGTCGTGATGATCTCATGGAAACAGAATTACCGGTAAGACTAATTCCGGTTTTTTTGTCTCCTCAGACCAGAGCACCTTCCTTCATACATTTTGGGAGTCTTTTCGCAAACTCACAACGTGCCTTTTTGTTTTTTGCTGAAAGTAATGGCTTTCTTCTGGCCACTCTGCCATAAAGCCCAACTCTGAGGAGTGTACGGCTCCAGTCTCTGCTGTGGAACTCTGCAGCTCCTCCAGGGTTACCTTAGGTCTCTGTGCTGCCTCTCTGATTAATGCCCTCCTTGCCCGGTCTGTGAGTTTTGCTGGGCGGCCGTCTCTTGGCAGGTTTGCTGTTGTGCCATGTTCTTTCCATTTGACTATGATAGATTTGATGGTGCTCCTGGGGATCATCAAAGATTTGGATATTTTTTTATAACCTAACCCTGACTTGTACTTCTCAACAACATTGTCCCTTACTTGTTTGGAGAGTTCCTTGGTCTTTATGGCAGTGTTTGGTTAGTGATGTCTCTTGCTTAGGTGTTGCAGCCTTTGGGGCCTTTCAAAAAAAGGTGTGTATATGTAATGACAGATCATGTGACACTTAGGTTGCACAGAGGCGGACATCATTTCACTAATTATGTAACTTCTGAAGGTAATTGGTTGCACCAGAGCTTTTTATGGGCTTCCTAAGAAAGGGTGTGAATACATATGCACATGCCAATTTTCTGTTTTCTATTTCTAAACAATAGTTTTATTTATATATTTTTCTCATTTTACTCCACCAACTTAGACTATTGTGTTCTGATCCATCACATAAAATTCAGATTAACAAAACATTGAACTTAAGGCTATAATGTAATAAAACACGAACAAAGTTAAGAGGGGTGAATACTTTCGCAAGGCACTGTATGCCATATTAGAACCCCTTCCCCCCAGAGCTACAAGCAAACTGCAGCTCTCACTCTGGTTCTTCTTTGTCATAAATGGATGCCCATTAATATCCATAGTTAGATGCAATACCACATTTCCTCTGTAGAGGTCAACGGCGGTCCCATTGAGTTTGAATGCAGCAGCGGTTCGGTTCAAGCGGGATCCCCGTTCTTGTGATCTATGGGGGTCCCAAGTTTTGTATCCCCTCCAGTCTGTTATATCCTGTGGACAAGGGATAGCCTTTTGTAACCAGAATATCGCTTTAAAGGGAAATACAGCTTATAAACATCTCAGTAGATTGAGCTATTAAAGTCTTCACAACCTTGTGCCATCAATTCTGACTCAAGTCAATGGTGGTAGCTTTTATATTTGGGTTCTCCTCTCTAGAAAGGTAGCATAAAATGAGAAAAACATGGCTGATTTTTCCAGAAATTGTGCAACTTGTATCCATGGTCTACCAGACACAGCATGCGGACAAGAGTAGCTAAAAAGAGGTCCTCTAGATCTTAAACATACTTGGAATATGCTGTCAGTGTTTGCTTAGTAGGGGTCCAATCTTTGGCTCCCTTGCCGATCCCACCATGATGACCCCCACCAACAACTTGTGAGATCTCTGACTGACATTTGTGTTGTGCAGCTTTGCTGTGTAGACTGGGACAGTCTCAACAGAGTCATGTAATTGTCATTGGAGGGCAGGGGATTTATTAACACATGACGACTAAGGCCGAATGCACGCGGCCGAGAGCGGTCCGTGGTATGCCGGGCTGGATTCCTGTTCAGAGCAGGAGCGCACGGCGTCATTGGTGGCTATGACGTCCTGCGCTTCATGCCGCCGCTGCTGTACAGTAATACATATAGATCATACGAGTGTATTACTGTACAGCAGTGGCGGCGGCATGAAGCGCACGGCGTCATAGCAACCAATGACGCCGTGCGCTCCTGCTCTGAACAGGAATCCAGCCCGGGATACCACGGACTGCTGTCGGCCGCGGAACACGGTCGTGTGCATTTGGCCTAAGTTGTACTGTTGTAAGCCTAGATAGGTCAGAAGATAGAACTATACACAATATATCTACAATAAAGCACCCATGGACTAATGTCTAGGGCGCCAGGGAGACATTGTCCTAGGTAAATCATGTATTTTTTTTTAAAAATGTACGCTGAAATCCACACCAACCTTCTGGCATAAATTATTGTAGAGATGTCGATTTGAATACACCTACCCCCATCGGCTAAGCTGCACCCACTTTAAAAAAAAAGAAGAAGTTTTTTTTTAAACCAGACAATCCCTTTAACCCAGCACTACGAGGCATTTAATGACAGCTTTGCAGATGGGGGAGGGGGCATATGGAGGTGTGCTCCTGCAAACCAACACCACTCGTTGTTTTTCTAGTCCTAGATGAGGGTCACATTCTTCAGAAAATGTGTGTCTCTCTCTCTCTCTCTCTCTCTCTCTCTCTCTCTGGAGGACCCATTACATAATATAGCTATCTTATAGATTTCAGTGGGCACAGTGTAATACCTCATTTTCCCTGTGGTGGTGCTGCAGAGAAACTAAACACTTCCTCCCAGCAGATTGCAGGCGATCGCTGGTGGTTTCCACAACTAGACCAGCATAGTTTTAAGGGACTAGAAGAAATAAGCAATGTGAAATATGTGATTTCCGTGCTAGCCCTGCAAGAGGCATCAGAACAATCCAGGTGTGGCTGCTACTGCACCTATCTCCTTAGGGTATGGAATTTGTGCGACACTGAGTACACAGGTATTGGAATCTCTCATGTCCTGCCTGTTGCTACTAAGGCTACTTTTACACTAGCGTTTTTGTTTTCCGGCATTGAGTTCCGTCCTAGGGGCTCAATACCAGAATAAAAATGATCAGTTTTATCCCCATGCATTCTGATTGGAGAGCAATCCGTTCAGTATGCATCAGGACATCTTCAGTTCAGTCACTGTACGGTTTTTGGACCGTACCGCATGCTGCGGTATTTTCTCCGTTCCAAAATTCCGGAACACTTGCCGGAATTCCGGATCCGGCATTATTTTCCATTGAAATGCATTAATGCAGAATCCAGCCCCAAGTGTTCCCGGAAAAACGGACCTGGCTTTGCGGTCCGCGTATGCGCAGACCTTTAAAAATGTGAAAAAGATAAATACCGGATCCGTTTTTTCCGGATGACAACCGGAGAGACGGATCCGGTATTGCAATGCATTTGTGAGACGGATCCGCATCCGGATCCGACTACAAATGGTATCCGTTTGCATACAGATTGCCGGATCCGTCGAATCCAACAACGCAAGTGTGAAAGTACCCTTAAGCAATTCCCTAATCTCCTCCGTGGCTCCAAAGTGGAGGTTCTCTTTTAGGCATTCAAGTACAGTGACTTGTACACTGCAGGGACGTGCTCCTAGATTATCCGCCCATTGCACGTGTTGGCACCAGGTGCCCGCCTGTGCCATGTTCAGTATCCACAGCCCTGGCCTTCAGTGCTTTTACAGTCTGGCTTTGCTGTCTCGCCACACCCAATGTACACTTGGTTGTATGGATTCCCTGTAGCTGCGCTCATGCCCGGGCAGCTGCCCCTCCCTAATGTAAAAGAATTCATGCATAAAAAGCATCGGGACGGTTGAAATTTTTGCCTCTGGCAAGATCTGACTTACAAAACACCATGTCAGGTTTCAAATAATTTCTTTTTTTGTGCAGGTCGTATGCCGAGGTGTCATGTTCTCACATTCTGGGCAGACAGTCGCACACCTTCTCCTTTAAGACGGTCGCCTTTTTTGCATCGGATTGTTTGTCAATCTAATAAAGACTGCAGATATTCAGCGTGCGGCCCCCTTTATGTTATTTTTATCAGGCGGTGATTTCATGCGGAGAAATTTCCCCTGATACCATTCAGAGGGTGAGCAGCCAAACAGCCGGAGGCTTAGACTAACGCGTTCCACCAGAGAGGTCTAGTCCTGCACAGTAAGGCACTGTATATTAAGGCTGCCCCCGGTTCCTGTGCTATTATTACATCTATCCGAGGTTGACGGTAGTAGAGATGCACGTCCCTGCATGTGCACGTAAATATTGGCGGAGAAGAGTATTATACTGTTACGTTTCAGCGTGCGGTCGTTCTGAGCCTGCGTACAGTGCACAGAGAGCACACGGGCCCAAATTTAGTCTCGATTGGGTGACTGCATATCCTTTTAAAGAAAGACCCATATTGATAGGATATGCCTTAAATGTCCCACCCCTTGAACCTGCTCCTGTCTTAAGAACAGGCCCTGACGTGAAGGGAGAGGATGCTGCGCATGCGCGACTTTCTCCATTCACTGCTATGAGACTTCCAAAAAAAAGTCAGACGGTGACTCAGCTATTTTTGAAAGTTATAAATATCTGATAAGTGTGGGTCTCACCTCTTGGATCTACTCCTGTCTTAAGAACGGGGCCCTGCTGTGAATGGAGAGCATGTGATTTCACAATTCACTGCTAGAATACTTCCAAAATTAGCCAAGCAGTGGCTCAGCTATTTTTGGAAGTCCCAGCTCTTGGACCTGCTCCTGTCTTGAGAATGGGGCCCTGCCTTGAATGGGGAGCATGTCGCGCATGTGCGGCTTTCTCCACTCACTGTTATTTGACATTTCCCATAGTGGTGGATAGAGGGCTGGCCGCGCATTTGAGCAACGGGTATTAAAATGTTCCTTCTGGCGCAAATTTATGGCCTGGCAGTAGGATATGCCATAAATGAGCAACCTCTGCAAATTTTGTATTTAGCATACGTTGTTAATGGCTGCTTGATCTTGTGGGTAAAATGGAAGGATTATTGTCAACACTGTGCGGTCGTTAGTCCTTTCACATAGCACAAAACTGTGCCCAATTGTGCAAAGTGGTGCAAAATGGTGTAAAAAACTAGCAAAAATAATAAAAAACGCAAAATATACACAGGATTAAGCAAGTTGTCGTCATTTATCATGGGGCTTTCCTGCCCTATGGTGCACAGGAGCCAAAAATAAGCCAACATGCACAATACATCACTTCAGTAAGTGATAAGATAGTGGATACTAAATGGAATGTGGCACCAAATACTCCTTCCAGTTTTAAAGATAGGTGTTGCAAAAATAAAATAGTAAATCTAGGCCAATGTCTATTACTTTATATCCTTCTTGTTGTGAATGTTCATTCTTCTCCTGTTTCCTGAATGGGAGGAGCCTAAAACATGTCTATGCAGCATGGAGATGCAGTCTACTGTACAGCAGATGCAAACTCAGCTGTGTCATGTGACCAGTACTATCCAAATAACACGCCATCTTATGTGTGAACAGGAAGCCCGTTTCTCTATGTAATCTTATAGGAGCCTCAATGTCTATGGGAGGTAGAAACACTAACAGTGACCACAGGCTGCACTGCTGTCTATGGGAGGTAGATACACTAACAGTGACCACAGGCTGCACTGCCGTCTATGGGAGGTAGAAACACTAACAGTGACCACAGGCTGCACTGCTGTCTATGGGAGGTAGAAACACTAACAGTGACCACAGGCTGCACTACTGTCTATGGGAGGTAGATACACTAACAGTGACCACAGGCTGCACTGCTGTCTATAGGAGGTAGAGACACTAACAGTGACCACAGGCTGCACTGCTGTCTATAGGAGGTAGAAACACTAGCAGTGACCACAGGCTGCACTGCTGTCTATAGGAGGTAGAAACACTAACAGTGACCACAGGCTGCACTGCTGTCTATAGGAGGTAGAAACACTAACAGTGACCACAGGCTGCACTGCTGTCTATAGGAGGTAGAAACACTAATAGTGACCACAGGCTGCACTGCTGTCTATGGGAGGTAGAAACACTAACAGTGACCACAGGCTGCACTGCTGTCTATGGGAGGTAGATACACTAACAGTGACCACAGGCTGCACTGCTGTCTATAGGAGGTAGATACCCTAACAGTGACCACAGGCTGCACTGCTGTCTATAGGAGGTAGAAACACTAATAGTGACCACAGGCTGCACTGCTGTCTATGGGAGGTAGAAACACTAACAGTGACCACAGGCTGCACTGCTGTCTATGGGAGGTAGATACACTAACAGTGACCACAGGCTGCACTGCTGTCTATAGGAGGTAGATACACTAACAGTGACCACAGGCTGCACTGCTGTCTATGGGAGGTAGAAACACTAACAGTGACCACAGGCTGCACTGCTCTCTATGGGAGGTAGAAACACTAACAGTGACCACAGGCTGCACTACTGTCTATAGGGGGTAGATACACTAACAGTGACCACAGGCTGCACTGCTGTCTATAGGAGGTAGATACACTAACAGTGACCACAGGCTGCACTGCTGTCTATGGGAGGTAGAAACACTAACAGTGACCACAGGCTGCACTGCTGTATATGGGAGGTAGAAACACTAACAGTGACCACAGGCTGCACTGCTGTCTATAGGAGGAAGAAACACTAACAGTGACCACAGGCTGCACTGCTGTCTATGGGAGGTAGAAACACTAACAGTGACCACAGGCTGCACTGCTGTCTATAGGAGGTAGATACACTAACAGTGACCACAGGCTGCACTGCTGTCTATGGGAGGTAGAAACACTAACAGTGACCACAGGCTGCACTGCTGTCTATGGGAGGAAGAAACACTAACAGTGACCACAGGCTGCACTGCTGTCTATAGGAGGTAAAAACATTAACAGTGACCACAGGCTGCACTACTGTCTATAGGAGGTAGATACACTATCAGTGACCACAGGCTGCACTGCTGTCTATGGGAGGTAGATACACTAACAGTGACCACAGGCTGCACTGCTGTCTATAGGAGGTAAAAACACTAACAGTGACCACAGGCTGCACTACTGTCTATAGGAGGTAGATACACTAACAGTGACCACAGGCTGCACTGCTGTCTATAGGAGGTAGAAACACTAACAGTGACCACAGGCTGCACTGCTGTCTATGGGAGGTAGATACACTAACAGTGACCACAGGCTGCACTGCTGTCTATAGGAGGTAGAAACACTAACAGTGACCACAGGCTGCACTGCTGTCTATGGGAGGTAGAAACACTAACAGTGACCACAGGCTGCACTGCTGTCTATAGGAGGTGGATACACTAACAGTGACCACAGGCTGCACTGCTGTCTATAGGAGGTAGAAACACTAACAGTGACCACAGGCTGCACTGCTGTCTATAGGAGGTAGAAACACTAACAGTGACCACAGGCTGCACTGCTGTCTATGGGAGGTAGAAACACTAACAGTGACCACAGGCTGCACTGCTGTCTATGGGAGGTAGAAACACTAACAGTGACCACAGGCTGCACTGCTGTCTATAGGGGGTAGAAACACTATCAGTGACCACAGGCTGCACTGCTGTATATGGGAGGTAGAAACACTATCAGTGACCACAGGCTGCACTGCTGTCTATGAGATGTTGTCTATGGAAGGTACAAACACTAACAATGCCTGTAGAGGCAGGTGTTACAGGAGAGCTGCATACAGTCTTATCTGCTTGTGTGGTATATAGTATTGCTATCTTGCCTCATCCAGGCCTCTAGCAGTACAATAGAGCTGTTATTAATTAGCAAAACCTATGGTGACAGTGAGAGGACTCTGCTGAACTTGTCCCAATTTATACAGCACAGCTGACAAGTAGGTTGCATTAGACTGGAAGGGCCATCTTATTTTGTATGCTCCAGTTGGCTCCTCTAATTTTCATTGGATGCTGACAATACTCCTGAGCCAAGAGTTCCTGGTGGAGCACATCCGGTCATCTTCCGTCAGTGCTTTTTTTTTAAGTATAAGGTGAATTACAGAAGCAGAAAATATGACATTGTGTTTATTCTCCTATTTTTCAGGCTGCTTTGATGATCTCTCTCATATGGAAATACTACTCCGAGCCAGTGACTGTGCTCCCCAGTAAATGGATTGCACCCTTGGAACGTCTAGTAGCTTTTCCCACTGGGATTGCAGGTAACCACTTAAGCACATGGACCAAATATGTTAAGTGCATATATTTACATTTTGAACACCATTTTGCAGCTCATGTATAATACATTTTGTCATTTTGTACTGAACCTGAGTTACATCCTGTATTATACTCCAGAGCTGCACTCACTATTCTGCTGGTGCAGTCACTGTGTACATACATTACATTATCCTGTACTGAACCTGAGTTACATCCTGTATTATACTCCAGAGCTGCACTCACTATTCTGCTGGTGGAGTCACTGTGTACATACATTACATTACTTATCCTGTACTGATCCTGAGTTACATCCTGTATTATACTCCAGAGCTGTACTCGCTATTCTGCTGGTGGAGTCACTGTGTACATACATTACATTATTCTGTACTGATCCTGAGTTACATCCTGTATTATACTCCAGAGCTGCACTCACTATTCTGCTGGTGGAGTCACTGTGCACATACATTACTTATCCTGTACTGATCCTGAGTCACATTCTGTATTATACTCCAGAGCTGCACTCACTATTCTGCTGGTGGAGTCACTGTATACATACATTACATTACTTATCACGTATTATACTCCAGAGCTGCACTCACTATTCAGCTGGTTGTTGTTTTAGACATCATCATTGATACTGATGATCATTACTGCTGTAGTTTGCACTGTTGTAATCAGAGCTTTGAGATCTCACAGTTATCATGCTGTATGCTTGGAGCCCCTTGTCCGGAATCTCTGACCTGATTCCTGCTGGGAGATGGGTTATATTGCCCTGTTATAAGGTCATTCATTGGTGATTCAGGTCTCTCCTTTGCTTAGAAATCGGGTTGCCATTGACATCGTCCACCCTTCGCAAGCCAGTTCAGTGGTCAGACATGCTCAGTTTATTCTCCTGCTTTCTGTTACTGAGCTGCTGGCCCTATACTGCTGCCTCTGCGCATGAGTCCCATTCACGGTCTGCTGCTGAGGACTGTGCGCAGGGGAACTGTGTGGCTGGGGCTGGTGGAAATTATGGGAGAGCAGCTGTACGGTGCCAGGTAAAAAGGCTGCACTTCTCAGAATGCAAATCACCAGAGAAGGTTCTATGCAGACATTCATCCAGCTAGCAATACTGGGAGATTTCTGTTCTGAAGATTGCTGAATTGTTTCCTACAACTTTCACATCTGGATGTAGTACTGCTAGGGGTTGTCCTGTATGGACAACCCTCTACACTGGTTTTCTGGAAAAGAAAAGTCGCACTTTTTTTCTCAACCCACATTTTGTGCATCAATGTGTACATTTTTCCTGGGTTATGCTGCATTTTTGACAGTTGGAGGTGCAGGGGCCTATGTGGCCTGACAGATTGAACATGGCATAATATTACACCTGAAATCTACGCCAGAAGCTATTTGCATTCCCAATGTAATAATAGTAGACTGTATGGATGTAAATATTCAGCATTGAATGGCGGTATTGTGTAGAACGTACAGTTGCACTTATAAGTCTAAATACCGCAGGCAGAAGGTGAGTTCCTAGAAACTATGAGTGATCAGAGAAAACTCAGCTGTTGTTATTGTTTCAGATTAACCCCTTTGCACACCCTGACGTAACTGCACATCACAGGTGCGAGAGGCGTGTATGGAGCGGGCTCAGGGACTGAGTGTATGGAGCAGACTGAGGGTGAGGAGTGTATGGAGCAGACTGAGGGTGAGGAGTGTATGGAGCAGACTGAGGGTGAGAAGTGTATGGAGCAGACTGAGGGTAAGAAGTGTATGGAGCAGACTGAGGGTGAGAAGTGTATGGAGAAGACTGAGGGTGAGAAGTGTATGGAGCAGACTGAGGGTGAGAAGTGTATGGAGCAGACTGAGGGTGAGGAGTGTATGGAGCAGACTGAGGGTGAGAAGTGTATGGAGCAGACTGAGGGTGAGAAGTGTATGGAGCAGACTGAGGGTGAGGGGTGTATGGAGCAGACTGAGGGTGAGGGGTGTATGGAGCAGACTGAGGGTGAGGAGTGTATGGAGCAGACTGAGGGTGAGGAGTGTATGGAGCAGACTGAGGGTGAGAAGTGTATGGAGCAGACTGAGGGTGAGGAGTGTATGGAGCAGACTGAGGGTGAGAAGTGTATGGAGCAGACTGAGGGTGAGGAGTGTATGGAGCAGACTGAGGGTGAGGAGTGTATGGAGCAGACTGAGGGTGAGGAGTGTATGGAGCAGACTGAGGGTGAGGGGTGTATGGAGCAGACTGAGGGTGAGGGGTGTATGGAGCAGACTGAGGGTGAGAAGTGTATGGAGCAGACTGAGGGTGAGAAGTGTATGGAGCAGACTGAGGGTGAGAAGTGTATGGAGCAGACTGAGGGTGAGGAGTGTATGGAGCAGACTGAGGGTGAGAAGTGTATGGAGCGGGCTGAAGCTACATACCGGTTGCTGTCTTGTGTTGCACAGCTGACGCCCACTTGCTGCAGTCGGGATCGGCGCAAGCTCTGATCCTGGCCATTTAACTCTCAGGTGCTGCTACCAATGAGTGCAAAAAAAGGATGCAACAGTATTTTGTGGATCCATGTTTTGGATGTGGCCTAGGAGGACTAAAAATAATGTAAAAAAAATCAAAAACCCACAAATATAAAAAATCACAAAAACAATTTCCCAGTTTAAAAAATACCAACAATAATAACTAAATAAACATAATTGGTACTGACTCAAATTTCCAAACTACTAAAAATCTTTATTTTTCCTTAAACGTTAATGTCCATTTCAGTGCAGTTAAAGAGGACCTTTCAGCTGGCAAAAAATTGTGAACTAAGTATCAGAACATATACAGCGGCGCCCGGAGATCTCACTGCACTTACTATTATCCCTGGGCGCCGCTCCGTTCTCCTGCTATGCCCTCCGGTATGTTCGGTCACTTGGTTATAGTAGGAGGAGTCTGCCCTTGTTCTCCTGGGCGTCTTCTTCTCCTCCTAGGCTGTAGCGCTGGCCAATCGCAGCCCAGAGCTCACAGCCTGCGAGAAAAAAACCTCCCAGGCTGTGAGCTCTGCGCTGAGATTGGCCAGTGCTACAGCCTAGGAGAAGGAGACGCCCAGCAGAACAAGGGCAGTCTCCTCCCACTATAACCAAGTCCCCTAAGTCTCCTCCCACTATAACCAAGTGCCCGAACATACCGGAGGACATAGCGGGAGAACGGAGTGGGGATAATAGTAAGTGCAGTGAGATCCCTGGGCGCCGCTGTACAGATCATGACACTTTTCCGGCATCTACATGCTATGGTTTTGCTACGCAGTCCAGTATCAGAGAACATGGCGCGCGATGCTCTCAGCGCACGCCATGTTGTCCTCAGCAGCACAGGGGAGAAGGAGGGAGTCTCTTCCTCCCTCGCCCCTGTGCCGCTGCTGCGACTGCCACCAATGAGAGGAGAGGGGAGGGGCTGTGGCCACTGCGCCACCCATGAAGATAACTAATCCATTAATTCAAATATAGGCGGCGGGTGCCGGCAGCAGAATCACATATCCGGCACCTGACCTCTATGACAAGGCGCTGCGATCTGCGGCAATTAATCTCTCAGGTGCCGCATCGGAGGGGTTAATTGCCGAGAATCGCAGCGCCCTGTCATAGAGGTCGGGTGTTTGGTATATGATTCTGCTGCCGGCACCCGCCGCCTATATTTGAATTAATGGGTTAGTTATCTTCATTGGTGGCGCAGTGCGCCCGCCCCTCTCTCCTCATTAGCAGCAGCAGCACAGGGGGGAGGGAGAGACTGCTTCCTTCTCCCCTGTGCTGCTGAGGAGAACACGGAGCGCGCTGAGAGCAGCGCGCTCCTTTTTCTCTGATACTAGACTGCGCAATAGTGAAGCCTAGTATCAAAAAAAGGCAAATCCTGGTATCGAGGTCGATACCAGGCAAAACTATCGATTGGGTATCGAAAATTTGAAACCCGAAACAACCCTAGTGCACTATGCCCAGGGCATCGGGGAGAGTGTGAGGTCCTATTCACCCTAGAAGATCTCTATTAGGGTGAATAGGACAAGGGTTCTAACCCCTAAGTGGGCTAATAGTTATTAAATAAAAAGTTTAAAAAAACAAACACCAAAATATTAAGTATAAATCGCCCCCTTTTCCCAATTTTACATATAAAATATATAAACAATAAATAAATAAACATATCACATATCGCCACATCTAAAAAGTCCAAACTATTAAAATATAAAAAAAATATCTCCTATGCGATGAACGTCGTAACAGAAAATAAATAAATAAAAAACGCGCGATTCGCCATTTTATAGTCACCTTGTCCTCCCCAAAAAATAGGATAGGACTGCACTATTATAGGCCGGACGTTCCATAAAATGCGGAATGCACGTAGCTTTTTTGGTGATTTATTTTTTTTGCATGGTATCGAGTATCGCAATACTTTTTTATGGTATTGAAATCGAATCAAAATTTTGGTATCGTGGCGACCCTAGTTTAAGAGTAGTCTTTGTTCGTTGGACAACCCCTTTAACATCTTTGGACTACTTTTGCTTTCCCCGTGCCGCCGCCTGGATGACATGCAAAACTTTTGATCGGTGGGATTTCATCTCTCATTATTGCCGGGTTTACTTGCTCCGGCTGCCCGATGTGGTTGAAACCCTATCCATAGTCGACAATGGTTATGATATTTTGAGAGTAAAAGTAAGATATTTACCGCAAAATGATGTGGGCATGGCCACCGCAATAATATAGGGTTAAGCCGTATACAACCACTGGAGCGTGTAAACCCGACCTATAGAATACGCACAATTTTTGGATGATGAATAGCTTCACCTGAACATAAATATCCTTAAAATTAACCAATCACAAGATTCTACCTGGGATATGAAGACTTATGAGCACACGTGTATGGCGGTGTTATCTCAACACTATTTGGTATTATTATTAAGGTACTATTTATGCGCTATATAGCGGTATTATTTGGGCACTGAATGGTTGTACTGTGCGGGCACTGTGTTTTGAGGCATTGTATAAACATTTGGACTGTATGGGCACATCTCTGTAAACAACTGTATCCGCCAATGTGGCCCACATTACTGCTCCTGCAGTTGTCAGGCTGTTGCCCCAGATTACTCGTTGTCAGCAATACTTTGATAATGACTGATCATGTACATCGGGTTTTTCTCTCATTTCAGGCGGTGTTGGGATTACTTGTTGGCTTGTGGTATGCAACAAAGTTGTGGCCATTATGCTGTACCCCATCAGCTGAGACAAGCAGAGAAGGCGGCTCCGGACTCCCCGCATCCATCGTGTACAGTCCACGGGAAGTCCGCAATCTATTTATTCATTTTTTTGTTTGATATATGATGTATTATTTGTGCTTGTCCGTCCATCAGAGGTTGCGGGATATGATGTCACTGTGTGTGCTCAGGTCATTGTATGTCATCTTATTACATCACATGTTAAATAAAGCAAAAAATATATAATAACTGGTGAGGTGTGTTCATTACTTCCCTTCTGTGCGGTACAATATCAGCTGCTTACAGCTAAAGGGAAACCCACATGAACCTTACTGTTCAGATCCACAGTCTTTACTAGGGAGCAGTATTATAGTATTTATATTTTTCTGCATGGAAGCAGTATTCTAGTAGTTATATTCTTGTACATAGGAGCAGTATTATAGTAGTTATATTTTTCTACATAGGAACAGTATTATAGTACCGGTAGTTATATTCTTGTACATCGTAGGCAGTATTATAGTAGTTATATTCTGTACATAGGAGGCAGTATTATAGTAGTTATATTATTGTACATTGGAGCAGTATTATAGTAGTTATATTCTTGTACATGGGAGCAGTATTATAGTAGTTATATTATTGTACATTGGAGCAGTATTATAGTAGTTATATTTTCTACATAGGAGCAGTATTATAGTAGTTATATTCTTGTACATAGGAGCAGTATTATAGTAGTTATATTTTTCTACATAGGAACAGTATTATAGTACCGGTAGTTATATTCTTGTACATCGTAGGCAGTATTATAGTAGTTATATTCTGTACATAGGAGGCAGTATTATAGTAGTTATATTATTGTACATTGGAGCAGTATTATAGTAGTTATATTCTTGTACATGGGAGCAGTATTATAGTAGTTATATTATTGTACATTGGAGCAGTATTATAGTAGTTATATTTTCTACATAGGAGCAGTATTATAGTAGTTATATTTAGGGGTGGGCGATATGCGATATAAATTTGTGCCACGATATGGATTTTGAGCATAACGCGGGACCGCGATATGATCGCGCTCTCGGCGCGCACCATGGTTTCCTGAGCCGACACAGTGGAGAAGGAGGGAGTCCCTCCCTCCCCACTGTGCGCGGCTGCCGCTGGCCACTAAGAACAGAGTAGTAGGAGGAGGGGAGGGACTGTGGCCACTGCGCCACCAACGAATGCCTGAATACCAATGTGTCGGCCATATCCCGGCCCCTATGACTGCACGCTGCGATCCGCCGCAATTAACCCCTCAGTTGAGGGGTTAATCGCGCGGATCACAGCGTCCTGTCAGAGGTCGGGTGCCGGGAATGTTCTTCAGTCTCTGCAGTGGGCAGTTCCGATCGGTGGGCAGTGGGCAGTTCCCATCGGAGTCCCAGCAGTGTAATGCTGGGGCATCGATCAGTTACCATGGCAGCCAGGAGTCACGCTACTGAAGTCCTGGCTGCCATGGTATGTTAGTGAGCAGCATTATACTCACGTGCGCCGTGGCCGCCGGTCGCTCTTTCTTCTCATAGGTCTGTGCGGCACTTCAGTAGCATCCTGGCTGCCATGGTAACCGATTGGAGCCCCATCATTACACTGCTGGGACTCCGATCGGAACTGCCCACTGCCACCAATGATGGGGGGGGAGGGGGACCCTGTGGCCACTGCCACCAATGATTAATACTGGGGAGGGTGGGGGGGTGGGTTTGAGTTACCAGAGGGGGCTGATAAGAGGGAGAGGCTGGGGGGCTTTTCAGAGGCGGGGGGGCACATGAGGGGCTGGGGGCTGATCAGAGGCTGGGGGGCACATGAGAGGCTGGCTGCCATGGTCAGCTCCCTGTGTTTGTGTGCACAAAGCACAGGGCAGCAGGGAGAGTGTAAAGTCCTATTCACCCTAATAGAGCTCTATTAGGGTGAATATGACAAGGGTTCTAGCCCTTAAGGACTCTAATAGTTATTAAATAAAAAGTTTAAAAATAAAAAGTTTAAACACCCCCCTTCCTTCCAAATATAGAAAACAACATATCGCGATATATATCGCATATTGCACATGCTTAAAATTATATTGCAATATAGATTTTAGGCCATATCGCCCACCCCTATTCTTGTACATAGGAGCAGTATGATAGTAGTTATATTCCTGTACATAGGAGCAGTATTATAGTAGTAATATTCTTGTACATAGGAGGCAGTATTATAGTAGTTATATTCTTGTACATAGGAGTAGTATTATAGTAGTTATATTCTTGTACATAGCAGCAGTATTATAGTAGTTATATTCTTGTACACAGGAGCAGTATTATAGTAGTTATATTCTTGTACATAGGAGGCAATTTTTATTGTAAAAAACAAGACAAATACAGTTACATGAACAAAGTTTCACTTCAGTTCAAAAACATAAATTACATTCAGTGTTCGTAAATGATTACTCCACTATAGAAAACACAAAAACATTTTTAACTTAAAAAACATCCTATAGTACAACCGAACAATAAGAGAACCATTTCTAATCCAGATGTACATTTCTCCACAATATTTTGTTGTTCTGGTTCTTACTTATCTCCAATGACCTGATCCACCTGAGTTCAGACAGTATTTGGCTGACTGTTGTTGTGTGTTGGAAGGCCTCACTGTGTAGGGACACTCGAGTTCTTGCATGCCAGTGGTAATACCTAATGGTGGATATTATTATATATAGCGTACCCTTGTCGATGTTACCATTAGTAGATGGAATACCATAGATAATCTCAGGATACTTTAGGGACTGCAACCTTGGGATTCTTAAATTGCCAGAGACTTCTGTCCATATTTTCCTTCCTCCCGAGCACTCCATTATGAAATGTTCCATGGTCTCTTCTTGTGGACATCCCAGAGGACACTTCCTATCTGACTGAGATAGGTACTTCAAATTACCTCTGACAAAGAGCCTCCCGTGTAGTGACAACCAGGCAATGTCATACAGTTTAGCAGGAAGTCTCTTCCCATTGAGGAACCTCAGACTTTCCTGCCGTGTGGTGGTCGGACAATCCCTCAGAGCAAGGGGAGAACAAAAGAAGTCCCTACATATCTTATTGTATAGTTCTTTCCTGGTCTTACTCATGATGAAAGACTTCTCTAGCCTCCACTTCCTGACACACTTCAGGGCATAGTCCAGGTACTGGGGGAGGTAGTCACTCGTCCTTCTCCTCCTCTTGAGACTGTCGCCTCGCACCCAAGATTCTGCAAAAGGCAATATCCAATCCCTGACACTATTCACCCACAGGGAGCTGTTCTCCGAGTCCAGGCCACCAAAATTGACTTTTAGAAACATGGAGTCAAAGAACACCCTTGGATTTATCATATCCAGCCCACCCTCTCTCCTCTGCAGGTATGTTATACCCCTCTTTATTAGGTTCAACCTGTTCCCCCAAAGAAGCTGGAAGAACAGGCTAAAGAGCCTAGCCGAGAAAGATTCTGGCAAAGGAAAAATGATAGATATATATAAGAAGACAGGGACCAGATAAGTCTTTAACATTTTGACCCTTTCTCTATAGGTCAGCCTCCAGTTCTTCCATCGCTGAACCTTTGCATTTCCGGCTTCCAATTTATCTTCCCAGTTTATCCTGGCATTATCGTCCCTCCCAAATTTAACCCCTAAGATCTTAATATAGATGGAGGCTTTCGTAAATTGTGGCAGATCAAAGTCTGGATCAGAACTTAGTGTCCAGAAAGCTTGACTCTTCTCAAGGTTGACCAGAGACCCTGAGGCCTCCGAGTAGCTTCTGATGGCTGCAGACAACATCTTCACCTCATGAGGCTCAGATATCACCACAGTAACATCATCCGCGTAGGCGACAACACTCAGGGGCAGGCAGTGGGGGACCGGCACCCCCTGAAAATCACACTCCTGCAGTGACCTCAGGAACGGGTCTAAGGCAAACACATACAGCAGTGGACTCAGCGGGCAACCCTGTCTCACCCCTGCCTCAACCCTGAACGTGCCCCCCTGCCAACCATTGATCAGAGGAAAGCTCTCTGCCTCTCTGTACAAAGTCTTCAGCCAATCGATAAATTGTCCCGGAATACCGTACTTTGACAAAGTGGCCCATAGATACTCATGGTCTACTCTGTCAAAAGCTTTAGCCTGGTCCAGACCTACAACATATCTCCCACACCTCAGGGCTTTACATCTCTCAAACATCTCCCTTATCGAGATGACTGCTCCAGAGATGTTCCGCCCTTTTACTGTGCCGAACTGACAGCCTGACAACAGTGCCTGGGACAAACAAACTAACCTAGAGAACAAAGTTTTCGCCAGAATCTTCCTGTCGACATTCAAGAGGGCAATCGGCCTCCAGTTCTTGATATCACTAGGCTCTTTCCCTTTAGACAGCAGAATTAAGGAGGACACCCTCATGGACGGAGGCATCAGGTGACTTTCTAGACAATTTTTGAACACGTCCACGAGGATTGGAGCTAAGTGGTCTCTGAACTTCTTATAAAATTCTGCGGTAATACCATCTGGACCTGGTGCCTTCTTCAGATGTAACTGATCAATGGCCTCTTTAACCTCCTCCACCGTTAATTCTGCTGTTAAAGGAGAAAAGTCCAAATTTTTAGTATCAGGGCCTGGAGTTGCCTCCAAGAATTGAGCCATCTTTTCTTTATCCAAAACCTTCTTCTGAAATAAGTCAGCATAGTAGGATCTCACCACCCCCAGGATACCCTCCCGAGATTCCTGCAAAACACCCTGGGAATCAGTGAGACCTGCAACAGATTTATTAGCCACACGCTCCCGGCAGTTCTCAAAGGGATCAGGAGACCCTAAGGTCCCATAATCCCGTTCAAGAACCAGGGAGGTGTACCTGTTGTACTGATACTGCCTCATCTCAGATTTCAGTCGGTTTATCCTTCGTTGGTCCCCCCCATCTGCCGAATACAGTGACTCCAATTCTTTCCGCAGCTTGAGATACTGGCTATATTTACTCTTCCCTTTTTTTAAAGACAGTCTCTTTAAGAGGGATCTGATCTCATCCTTGACGTCCTCCCACCAGTCAGCCACGTTTTCGTAAAAATCCATTCTCTCTAGCTGATCTTCAAGAAGGGAGTGGATGCAACTCTGGATGTAAGGATCATCCAAGAGGCTGGAGTTGAGTTTCCATGACCCTCTCCCGAGATCAGGGCGCTTGGTGGCTCCCAAACAGAAGTACAAAGCTAGGTGGTCAGAATAAGGGACAACTTTCTCTCTCCTCTCACTGATGTTTTCAGAAGGACTCACCAGAGCTAAGTCTATCCGACTACTTCTGCCAGCACAAGAATAAGTGAACTTTGGCTTTCTACCACCACATGCAAACACATCGGACAGACCAGCCTGAAGAATCATCCTGTTCAGGACCTTAGAATCTCTAGTAAGCGGCCTGTCAGTAGGTCTGTCACTGGGCATCATAACAGCATTAAAGTCCCCCGCCATGACCACAGGAAAAGATGTGAACAGGTATGGCTTTACCTCATTAAAAAGGTCAGTCCTCTCAGTCACTGTCTGTGGACCATAGATATTGATGAATCGGAGCCTTCTACCTCGGATTGTGACCTCCAGGACCAGACACCTTCCCATGGAAACCTCCGTTAATCTATGTATGGTCACATCCCTGGTGTTAAACAGTATGGAGACCCCAGCATATGGTTCCACAGCCAGCGACCAGAAGGAAGGACCAGACTGCCATTCTCTCTCTGCCTCTCGTACTAGACCCAAAGTATTTAGATGGGACTCCTGCAAGAAGAAGACATCGGCATCCAGATACTTCAGATGTTCATACACAGCATGCCTTGTTCTCCTCACTTTTATGCTATTTACGTTGCTGGAAATGACTTTAATATAAAAATCAGCCATTAAAATAAAACAAAGTGGAAGAAACAGAGAGATGGACCCCATCATCATATATCAGAGTCTGAGCACTCCCGCTGACCCCCACCAGTTTCCATGTCTGAATCATACTGTTCCTCAACTTGAAAAGGTCTCTTTTTAGAAGGAGGATCATCACTTGGGTCCTCATCATACTCGGCCATCATACGTTTTAACTCACTTTCCATTTCTGCCTCTGCGTCTGACTCCGACAAGACACTGAATCTATTGGCGGTCACTGTCCCATCTGGTCTACTGTCCACTTTTACCTTACTTGGCTTTCGGACAGTGGTCCACTCACCCTCAGGCTTACGGCTGGACTTATCTTTTTTCTTTCTTTTAGGCTGCTTATTCTCCCCAGTGGTGAACACTGGAGCAGAAGAAGAGACAGCCTCTGTGTCTACAGCCTGTGTGACCACCTCCATGTTCCCCTCAAAGATATCCGACTGGGGTTGGGTTTGTACTGGATCACTGTCTGGTAAGTCCTGTTGAGGCTCTGGCCCTGTTGGTACTGACCCCGATAACAACGTGTCCTCCTCTAGGTCATCTATCCCTTCCGGTAAGTCATCATCAGGAAAGTCCTTGCTTATGTTGTGCCAGGCGATGGGACAGTCCCTGTGGGAATGACCAATCGTACCACACAAATTACACCTAATGACCTGGCAGTTGGCACTGACATGACCAATCTCACCGCACAGGTTGCACTTCACCATGGTGCACGCACTCGCTAAGTGACCGGTCTTCCCACACTTAAAGCACTTTCTAGGCTGACCCGCGTAGAAGCACACACCCTTCTCCCTGCCAATGAAGAAAGAATTGGGCAGATGTTGGGTTATATTGTGGTGCTGATGGAGCTTCACCAAGACCTTCCACCCCCCAGTCCAGATACCGTCTTCATCTCTGGTTTTAGTGAGTTCGGACATAAGGTCACAATGTCTCCTCAGCCAAACTACAATGTCCTGGTGGGGAACCGACTCATTCCAGAAGATGATGGTGACGTTAACAGTATCTGGCTTAGAGATGGGGATAAAACTGAACTTATTCCAGCCTTCTTCTTCCCTGAACCTGGTGAAGCTAGCCCAGAAGAGATCGAGATCAGACATAAGCTTAAAGCTGATGTCAAAACCCTGCCTGTCCGGGAGGTTTATGACAGCCAGGATGTTGGATGGCTGGAAGCCCATTTGCTTACATAGCAGCTCTCTGATGACATACCTCCTATCGGGCAGCTCTTCCTTGGAACCTCTATGCTTGAACCTGACCACGTTCCTCCTCTTAAAAGCCTGGCCGGTATAACTGGTGTTTGACCTAAATGATGGTGAGCCACGGCTCCAGGCATTCCCAGAGGAGGTGTGACCAGGTCCACTATTTTGCTGTCCTTGTGAGCCTTGTGTAGGCTGCTGGCCTCCTGTACTAGGGGGTTCTGGTGCTGTCTGTGTAACTAACGGGGGAAACTCCTGTACATTAGATTGTACTGACCCCTCCACACCATCAGTGTCACCAACATTAACAGAGGGATCCACAGACTGGCCTGATTCCCCAGAGGATCCCAGATCCCAAACAGACTGTGGTGCACCCTCCCCTGACAGAGCAGTATCACATAGCGTATTATCACACACAGTATCATCAACATCATCAGACACTTGAATGTTCTTAGCAGTATCCTCAGACACCTGAATATGCTCAGCAGTACTGTCCTGTACATGGATGTCCTCAGCAGTACCGCCCTGCACAGCACAGTCCTGAGGACCTGGTTCAGTAATAGCAGCTTCATGTGCTGCTGCACTGTTACCTTCTGTTAGGAGTCCACAGTCCATGTGCTCAGTGCTGCCCCCAGACTCTTGTGGTGACTGCAGTGCTGCTACAGGGTTACCTTCAGGTAACAGGCCACATTCCTCCTGCAGAGTAGTGGATGCTGGGACTTGTAGTGCCATGCTAGGAACTGCTTCAGGTGCTTGCTGCTGCTGGACGCTTGCTTCCCCTTTGTACAGACTTCCTTCTTTAAAGGAAAAATTTGCTGGCTGCAGTAAGGGTTTTCCATGGGACTGCCGGGCGCCATCTTGGAAAAAATCTGATACAAAGCGCTGCTGGTTCTTATAAGTCTCTCCAACTGGTCCTAGTTGTTCCAGGACAGAGTCCATCTCCCTTACGGTATCAGCGAGCTGTATGGCCAGGGAGCTCAGCTTGCGGTCGTGCAGCTCCTGGTGGTCAGGGTTTGCTGCCTTCAGCTTGTACATGCAGTCTATCTGCTTCTGAAGCTGCAGTTTCTCTCTTCTCAGAGTCTCCATTCTCTGCACCAGTGCTGGGATTTTGTCAGCGAGGCTCAGCTCAGGTGCGCGCTCTCCCCCTCCAGCAGACTGTCCATTGCTGGGTATTGCAGGCTGTGGACTCACAGGTGTAGTGGCCCCGCTTGTGTCCAGCCCAGGTCTCTGCACTGCTGGTGAAGACACTTGTGGCTTTGGACTTGTTGCGGTAACTGCGGTGGGGGCACAATCCCCAGTTTGGAGACCGGCTCCCAGGTTTTCTCCAGTGGCTGCACCTGGTAACCTTCCTGCTTTACCTTCTTTGGTTTCATCCACACTTTTTGCATCTTTCTTGCTGCTGCTCCCAGATCTCGTACGGTCAGAAGTTATCAGGACATTTTGCTGCAGATTTTGCTGTATGGTCTGTCTCTCCAGAGAAGTTCTTCTCTGTCTGCATGGGGAGGGTGAGGGCTGCACACCTTCCGGCCGCAATGGAGTCTTCACCTCCTGCACAATCTGCTGGCCTCTTCCCTCAGGGTATTCTGGACGCTGCACATTCACACTGGTCGATGGCTTCATCACACTCTTACTTACTGCGGCTGCTTTCTTTTCTGCTGTTACTTTCTTTACTTCTTGGCTTCTTCCTCCATAAAGACTGCTGACACCTTGACTTGGACCGCTGACGACATTACCGCTGACATTCATTTTCTTCACAAGAACTTTGGGATTTTCATCCACAGGTTGAGATGTCTGGGAATTGTTTCCCAGAGTAGGCCTTGGAGCAGGGGCCTTGCCTGGGGAGTATCCCCGCCCAGGGTGACCCCTCCCTGGGCTAGCTCCTGACATGAGGAGAACCACCTACACACGTCCTCTCTGCTAGGAGGCAGTATTATAGTAGTTATATTCTTGTACATAGGAGCAGTATTATAGTAGTTATATTCATGTACATAGAAGGCAGTATTATAGTAATTATATTCATGTACATAGGAGCAGTATTATAGTAGTTATATTCTTGTACATAGGAGCAGTATTATAGTAGTTATATTCTTGTACATAGGAGCAGTATTATAGTAGTTATATTCCTGTACATAGGAGCAGTATTATAGTAGTTATATTCTTGTACATAGGAGGCCGTATTATAGTAGTTATATTCTTGTACATAGGAGCAGTATTATAGTAGTTATATTCTTGTACATAGGAGGCAGTATTATAGTAGTTATATTCCTGTACATAGGAGCAGTATTATAGTAGTTATATTCTTGTACATAGGAGGCAGTATTATAGTAGTTATATTATTGTACATAGGAGCAGTATTATAGTAGTTATATTCTTGTACATAGGAGCAGTATTATAGTAGTTATATTCTTGTACATAGGAGCAGTATTATAGTAGTTATATTCTTGTACATAGGAGCAGTATTATAGTAGTTATATTCTTGTACATAGGAGCAGTATTATAGTAGTTATATTCATGTACATAGGAGCAGTATTATAGTAGTTATATTCTTGTACATAGGAGCAGTATTATAGCAGTTATATTCTTGTACATAGGAGGCAGTATTGTAGTTATATTATTGTACATAGGAGGCAGTATTATAGTAGTTATATTCTTGTACATAGGAGGCAGTATTATAGTAGTTATATTCTTGTACATAGGAGCAGAATTATAGTAGTTATATTATTGTACATAGGAGGCAGTATTTTAGTAGTTATATTCTTGTACATAGGAGGCAGTATTATAGTAGTTATATTCTTGTACATAGGAGCAGTATTATAGTAGTTATATTCTTGTACATAGGAGCAGTATTATAGCAGTTATATTCTTGTACATAGGAGCAGTATTATAGTAGTTATATTCTTGTACATAGGAGGCAGTATTATAGTAGTTATATTCTTGTACATAGGAGCAGTATTATAGTAGTTATATTCTTGTACATAGGAGCAGTATTATAGTAGTTATATTCTTGTACATAGGAGCAGTATTATAGTAGTTATATTCTTTTACATAGGAGTAGTATTATAGTAGTTATGTTGTACATAGAAGGCAGTATTATACTAAGGGATCAAAAAATAACAAAATAAATTATAGATATTACTTTTTGTCCACTTTATAGCAGTATATAACAGCATGTATGTGAATACAGTGAGGGGCATTTACTAAGCTATTTATGCCACTATTTTGATGTTACAAAGCACATGCCATATTTGTGTCATAATTTGTGACTTTTTGAGCTTCTAGCTAATTTTCTAATGTGGGTGCTGTATGACATACTATGTGGACACTGAATGGTGGTATTACATAGCTGATGTACAATGTGTTATGTGGCCACAGTATGGTGGTATTACTTGGTACAGTATATCACTATGTATGTGCGGTGGTGTAACTTGAGTGCTATATAACGTATTTTGTGGTGTTATTTTGTGAACACATTATGGAAGTATTACTTCGCAATTAACGTATTGTGTTGACACAGTATGGTGCTATTACTTGGACACTTTACCTTATTATGTGGACACTGTATGGTAGTATTGCTTGGGCGCTATAACATATTGTATGAATACCACATGGTGGTATTAACTGTGTGATATACATAGTACAGTACAGTTACATAATACGGTGAATTTTAGGAAAAGGCAGTGAGACCCAGAGCTCTACACGTTTTCATAAGCATTAATGTCATTTACTTTTAAGAATTCATCTAAACCCTTTTTAAAATAACCCTATTTCCTATTGTGACCACGTCCTGAGGAAGTCTATTCCACAGATTCACAGTTCTTACAGTAAAAAAGCTTTGACGCTTCTGGAGACTGAACTTTTTCTTCTCCAGTCGGAGGCAGCGCCCCCTTGTCTTTTGAGGGCATTTTACATGGAACAGCTTTTTACCATATTTTTTGTATGCCCCATTTATATACTTGTACAGTCTAATCATGTCCCCCCTTAGATGTCTCTTTTCAGGACTAAATTAATGTAATTCTTTCCTCATAACCCTCCATGCCACTTATCAGTTTAGTCGCTCTCCTCTGTACTTTTCCCAGCTACAGTGCATCCTTTCTATGGACTGGTGCCCAGAACTGGACTGTGTATTCCAGATCCCTGTCCCGCGAGTCCATGCCTTGTTTAATATGACAATATCCTGCTAGCCTGAAGGCTCATTTAGATGCGCTGAGGAGCAGCTAATTGTCGGGAAGGAGGCGTCTTTCCCGACAATCAGCTGCTTACTCAGTGGAGGTGAAGTGCTGCAACAATCACCTCCACAGTATGAGAACGATGAATCGATATTTCGATCGCTTGTCCTCATACTGCTGCATTGTTTCTGGGCAGCAGATCGTTGTTTAGACAGCAAAATCTACTGCCCAGAAACGATCATTTAGGTGCCTGCACGAACGACAGGACCACCCGATGAACCAGCTTTTCGAGCAGATTGGCGGGAACGGACGTTTGCAGGACGTGTAAATCCACCTTTAGAAGCAGCTGATTGACATTGTATGCTGTTATTTAATCTACCATCTACAAGGAAACCCAAATCCTTCTCTATAAGTGACTTTCCCAGTGCTACATCACCTAGGACATATGAAGCACAGAGATTATTACTACCAAGATGCAGAACTTTACATTTATCTACATTGAACCTCATTGACCAAGTCGATGCCCAATCACTCAGAGTGTTCAAGTCAGCTTGTAGTTAATGGACATCTTCCTTAGACTGTACAGTACTACACAGCTTAGTGTCATCTGCAAAAATAGATATGGTAATAAATAAATTAAATAATAGAGGACCCAGCACTGAACCTTGGGGTCACCACTTATACCCGGGACTATTCTGAATAGGAATCATTGACCACAACTCTCTGGACACGGTCCTTCAGCCAGTTTTTAATCCAATTACAGACTATACTTTCCAAGCCAATAGACCTTACTTTACCTATTAAACGTCTATGAGGGACAGTATCAAAAGCCTTTGCAAAATCCAGGAACACTACATCCACAGCCGCCCCTCTGTCCAGGCTACTACTCACTTCACTACATCCACAGCCGCCCCTCTGTCCAGGCTACTACTCACCTCACTACATCCACAGCCGCCCCTCTGTCCAGGCTAGGGGTACAGCTATCGATTATTTTAGTAATCAAGTACTCTACCGATTAATCCGTTGATCAATAATCCCCCAGTGACATCGTTTCCTCCCCCAGAGCCATCAGCTTTCCCATCCCCCAGTGCCATCAGTTCCCCCTCCCCTGTGCCATCAGTTCCTCCCCCCAGTTCCATGAACTCCCCCATGCCCCATCAGTTCCCCATCTCGCCCTCCTGGCCACCAGCGCCAGTCAAATCAAATACTTACCTTTCCTGCTAGGGGTGCCGCCACCACTCCACAGCTCTTCCATCGTCCTCTTTATGCGATACACTGGGACCTAATGTCACACAGAGTCAGGTCATCTTTTGCACTACATCATGATGATGTGTGTACGTCAGGAGGACAGTGCAGTGCGGTGCCAGAGACTACAGAGTGGTGAGTATTAGCAAGCGCTTCACTCACGCTCCCTGGTCACATGGTAAAAATGAATCCTTCATGTAAAAAATTTGCATTGAGGATTTTTTTGTGTCGAGTTACTCGATTGATTTGATTCGTTTCAGCCATAGTCCAGACTTGGTGTGGGCGATATGCGATATAAATTTGTGCCACGATATGGATTTCTGTGCATATCGCTGGACCGCGATATGATCGCGCTCTCAGCGCGCACCATGTTCTCCTGAGCCGGCACAGTGGAGAAGGAGGGAGTCCCTCCCCACTGTGCGCGGCTGCCGCTGACCACCAATGAGAACAGAGGAGGGGAGGGACTGTGGCCAGTGCGCCACCAATGAATGTGCCGACCATATCCCGGCCCCTATGACTGCACGCTGCGATCCGCCGCAATTAACCCCTCAGTTCAGGGGTTAATCGCGCGAATCACAGCGTCCTGTCAGAGGTCGGGTGCCGTGAATGTTCTTCAATCTCTGCATTGGTGGCAGTGGGCAGTTCCGATCGGAGTCCCAGCAGTGTAATGCTGGGGCTCCGATCGGTTACCATGGCAGCCAGGACGGTACTGAAGTCCTGGCTGCCATGGTATGTTAGTGAGCAGCATTATACTCACGTGCGCCGTGGCCGCCGGTCGCTCCTTCTTCTGTCTGTGCGGCGCATTGCTAATGCTTATAGCATTAGCAATGCGCCGCACAGACCTATGAGAAGAAGGAGCGTCCGGCGGCCACGGCGCACGTGAGTATAATGCTGCTCACTAACATACCATGGCAGCCAGGACTTCAGTAGCGTGACTCCTGGCTGCCATGGTAACCGATCGGAGCCCCAGCAGTGTAATGCTGGGGCTCCGATCGGTTACCATGGCAGCCAGGACGGTACTGAAGTCCTGGCTGCCATGGTATGTTAGTGAGCAGCATTATACTCACGTGCGCCGTGGCCGCCGGTCGCTCCTTCTTCTGTCTGTGCGGCGCATTGCTAATGCTTATAGCATTAGCAATGCGCCGCACAGACCTATGAGAAGAAGGAGCGTCCGGCGGCCACGGCGCACGTGAGTATAATGCTGCTCACTAACATACCATGGCAGCCAGGACTTCAGTAGCATCCTGGCTGCCATGCTAACCGATCGGAGCCCCAGCATTACACTGCTGGGACTCCGATCGGAACTGCCCACTGCCACCAATGATGGGGGGGAGGAGGGGGACCCTGTGGCCACTGCCATCAATGATTAATACTGGGGAGGGAGGGGTGGGTTTGAGTTACCAGAGGGGGCTGATAAGAGGGACAGGCTGGGGGGCTGATCAGAGGCTGGGGGGCGGATCAGGGGCTGGGGGGCACATGAGAGGCTGGGGGGCTGATCAGAGGCTGGGGGGCAGATGAGAGGCTGGGGGGCAGATGAGAGGCTGGGGGGCACATGAGAGGCTGGCTGCCATGGTCAGCTCCCTGCTGTTGTGTGCACAAAGCACAGGGCAGCAGGGAGAGTGTAAAGTCCTATTCACCCTAATAGAGCTCTATTAGGGTGAATATGACAAGGGTTCTAGCCCTTAAGGAGGCTAATAGTTATTAAATAAAAAGTATCGCCCACCCCTAGTCCAGACCTCTACTTACCTCACTACATCCACGGCTGCCCATCCCTCCAGGCTTCTACCTACTTCACTATTTTTTCAGCCTCCCTTCTGCCCAGGCTTCTGCTTACCTCCCTACATCCACAGCCGCCCATCTGTCCAGGCTTCTACTCACCTACCTACATCCACAGCCGCCCGTCTGTCCAGGCTTCTACTTACTTCACTATATCTCCAGCCTCCCTTCTGTCCAGACTTCTGTTCACCTAACTAAATCCACAGCCGCCCCTCTGTCCAGGCTTCTACTTACTTCACTATATCTCCAGCCTCCCTTCTGCCCAGGCTTATGCTTACCTCCCTACATCCACAGCCACCCCTCTGTCCAGGCTTCTACTCACCTCCTCATAAACACAAATCAGGTTAGTCTGACAACCTCTGTCCTTGGTAAACCCATGTCCTTCAAACATTTTTCCCACAACAGAAGTTAAGCTTACTGGTCGATCATTACCTGTGGAAGATCTAGAGCCCTTTTTGAATACGGGCACCACATTTCCCTTATGCCAGTCACATGACACTGAGCTAGTCCCTGTATGTAGTGTCGATGCCCTATGGTGGTATTACTTGGCAACTGTTAATGTATTTTTGTACTATATGGTGGTATTACTTGTGTACTGTATGATTTATTACGTGAATACTATATGGTGGTATTGTGTACTGTATGATGTATTATGGGAATACTATATGGTGGTATTGTGTACTGTATAATTTATTACGTGAATACTATATGGTGGTATTACTTGTGTACTGTATTATGCGAATACTATATGGTGTTATTACATGTGTACTTTTTAATTTATTACATGAATACTATGGTGGTATTACTTGTGTACTGTATGATGTATTATGCGAATACTATATGGTGGTATTACATGTGTACTTTATAATTTATTACATGAATACTATATGGTGGTATTACTTGTGTACTGTATGATGTATTATGCGAATACTATATGGGGGTTTTGTGTACTGTATGATGTATTATGCGAATACTATATGGTGGTATTACATGTGTACTTTATAATTTATTACATGATTACTATATGGTGGTATTGTGTACTGTATAATATATTATGTGAATACTATATGGTATTACTTGTGTACTGTATGATGTATTATGTGAATACTATATGGTGGTATTACATGTCTACTGTATAATTTATTACATGAATACTATATGGTGGTATTACATGTGTACTTTATAATTTATTACATGAATACTATGTGGTGGTATTACTTGTGTACTGTATAATATATTACATGAATACTATATGGTGGTATTACTTGTGTACTGTATAATATATTACATGAATACTATATGGTGGTATTACTTGTGTACTGTATAATATATTACATGAATACTATATGGTGGTATTACATGTGTACTGTATAATACATTATGTGAATACTATGTGGTGGTATTACTTGTGTACTGTATAATATATTACATGAATACTATATGGTGGTATTACTTGTGTACTGTATGATGTATTATGTGAATACTATATGGTGGTATTACTTGTGTACTGTATAATATATTACATGAATACTATGTGGTGGTATTACATGTGTACTTTATAATTTATTACATGAATACTATGTGGTGGTATTACTTGTGTACTGTATAATATATTATGTGAATACTATATGGTGGTATTACTTGTGTACTGTATAATATATTACATGAATACTATGTGGTGGTATTACTTGTGTACTGTATAATATATTACATGAATACTATATGGTGGTATTACTTGTGTACTGTATAATATATTACATGAATACTATATGGTGGTATTACATGTGTACTGTATAATACATTATGTGAATACTATGTGGTGGTATTACTTGTGTACTGTATAATATATTACATGAATACTATGTGGTGGTATTACTTGTGTACTGTATAATATATTACATGAATACTATATGGTGGTATTACTTGTGTACTGTATGATGTATTATGTGAATACTATATGGTGGTATTACATGTCTACTGTATAATTTATTACATGAATACTATGTGGTGGTATTACTTGTGTACTGTATAATATATTATGTGAATACTATATGGTGGTATTACTTGTGTACTGTATAATATATTACATGAATACTATGTGGTGGTATTACTTGTGTACTGTATAATATATTACATGAATACTATATGGTGGTATTACTTGTGTACTGTATAATATATTACATGAATACTATATGGTGGTATTACATGTGTACTGTATAATACATTATGTGAATACTATGTGGTGGTATTACTTGTGTACTGTATAATATATTACATGAATACTATGTGGTGGTATTACTTGTGTACTGTATAATATATTACATGAATACTATATGGTGGTATTACTTGTGTACTGTATGATGTATTATGTGAATACTATATGGTGGTATTACATGTCTACTGTATAATTTATTACATGAATACTATGTGGTGGTATTACATGTGTACTTTATAATTTATTACATGAATACTATGTGGTGGTATTGTGTACTGTATAATATATTACATGAATACTATATGGTGGTATTACTTGTGTACTGTATAATATATTACATGAATACTATGTGGTGGTATTACTTGTGTACTGTGTAACGTATTGTGTGGATGCAGTACGGTGTTATTATTTGAACACTGTTTGGGTTTATTATTCAAGTGTTACTCGGTAACTTGTTCTGAGCCTGACAGGGATGTAAATCTGTTGTTTCATTGTGGGCACTCTCTTAGCTGTAGTTGCACATACACATACTGTAGAAGATTATTTTTCTCCCGGTCCCTACATGTGTTTTTCTTTCTGCCCCACCTTCATTTATTGGAGCCGTACTTATTTTTCATTATACTGAATTGTCCATAAACCCAGTAAAAAAAAAACACAACACGTCTGCAAGTCAGAAAGCAGATTTCTTCCTTTTTATGCAGATACAAATGCTCAGCGCAGAAAGAAATCACTGAATCCACTTCATGACAGTCTGGTAAAAGTGACGCTCCCCCCCCCCCCCCCTCCTCCTCCTCCTCTCAGTGTTTAATCTTTGTCTGTCCATTGGTTTATGAGCTATGGATGTACGATGTCAGATCGCCGTCTACGAACTGTATAGAATAGAATAAAATAGAACACAAATTATAAAAAATAAAATACAAACGACACTTAGGAATCAAATCCCTGGATGTCCAAATTAAATCGGGAGAGGCTGAAATGAGAGACAGACCTCGATGCTTCATTAACCAGTAGGCTTGTTAACGCTCTTGGCAGATACATGAGGACTGCGAGGCACACAAAGACACGGCCGAGACGGATCCTTCAGCGTCCTTCTTCCCCAAGTTCAGTGTATAAGGGTTTCAGAGGGTCATTCTATATGCTATGTAAAGATTAGAGGAGGGGGAGTCATGGACGAGTATCTATAGGTGATATATAAACCTAATATCCCTGCAGATCCCGAGCACAGGCGAGCAAAGTCCGTGGTGCAGGGAGAAAAGAAATGCATAGAATACAGTGATTATTTTTTATTTTTATACAGCCCAGCCCGGCATTGGCATTTTTTTTTCTGTCTATGTGACATTTCTGATGATCATCCTGTGCAGATTCCCTTTTCAAACGTCCATTTTAAGGCAGTGATGGCTCAATGCCAGGAGGCAGCTCCAAACAGCGTACAGACAGGATGGATCCACCAATGAATGGCGTGGAGAGGGCGGAACACTCTCAGACAAACCTTTCTGTAACCCAGCAGATGTTTGCTCGTGTTTCAGCATTTTTTTTTATTTTTTTTGCATTTTCTACTCAACGACACAAGGTTTGCTCTGCCCATGCAGTATATAGACTTTGCCATCTTAAATTATTTCTGCAGCTTTGCAGATAAACATGTTTTTGCTCCTCCCAAATTCCCAAACCACCGTCCATAATGAAGGAGGCTGCCTGAACCTGTATTAGACCTACACAGGCGCACATGTTTGGATATTATTACTCTCTTTAGGCTTTTATTACTGCAGCATATATGCACTCTAGCTGCAGATTATAACCCAAATCATTCATATATATTTTGACTGAAAGGAAAAAAAAATAAAACCCTTGCCTTTATTTCATTTGATGGTGTTGTGCTGTGTATAGCTGGGGTATTTATCATGCTGCTTGTTGTTTCTCATTTATTAAAAGGTATTATTTTGTAGAATGGAACTCATGGACTCCAAATGAAGGAAAATGTAAAGAAGCGTAAAGAAAAAATCTAACCCTATAAATAAAATATGTAAAAATCTAATCCTATAATAAAATAAAATCTATAAATAAAAAATGTTAAAACCTAACCATATAATGAAATAAAACTTGTAAATAAAAAGAATAAAAACCTAGCCATATAATAAAGTAAAATGTATAAATAAAAAAAATGTAAATAAAAATACAAAGTATAAAAACTGAAAAATATTATAATAATATAAAAATAGAAATAAAGAATGTATAAACCTAAAACTAATGGAAATTAATATGCATAATAAATTTTAAAAAAAATTAAAAAATCTAACCACATAATAGAATAAAACATATAAATAAAATTTAAAAACCTATCCATATGATAAAATAAAACATCAATAAAAAATGTAAAACCCCCAAAATATAAATAAAAATAAAGAATAATCTAAAAATATTAAAATTAAAATGTATAAACCTAAAATTAATAGAAATAATTATGCATAATAAAATGTAATAAAAAAACTAAAGACGTAATAAAATTTTACTTATATATAAGGCTACTTTCACACTAGCGTTTGGTGCGGATCCGTCATGGATCTGCACAGACAGATCCGTTCAGATAATACAACCGTCTGCATCCGTTCAGAACGGATCCGTTTGTATTATCTGTAACATAGCCAAGACGGATCCGTCTTGAACACCATTGAAAGTCAATGGAGGGCGGATCCGTTTTCTATTGTACCAGATTGTGTCATAGAAAACGGATCCGTCCCCATTGACTTACATTGTGTGTCAGAACGGATCCGTTTGGCTCAGTTTCATCAGACGGACACCAAAACGTTGCAAGCAGCGTTTTGGTGTCCTCCTCCTCCAGAGCGGAATGGAGACTGATCGGAGCCAAACTGATGTATTCTGAGCGGATCCTTTTCCATTCAGAATGCATTATGGCAAAACTGATCTGTTTTGGACCGCTTGTGAGAGCCCTGAACGGTTCTCACAAACGGAAAGCCAAAACGCCAGTGTGAAAGTAGCCTAAAAAAATCTAAAAATCTATCCATAAAATAAAACATATAAATCAAAATTAAAAAATATAAATAAAATCAAAAAGTATAAATACCTAAAAATATTATTTTATGATATAAAAATAGAAATAAATAATATATCAACCTAAAAATGAAAAAAAGTTTTTTTTTGTTTTTTTTGGATAATCAAAATATATTTAGTGGATCATTTATGTATATATATATATATACACAACTTTCAATACATCTCAATACGTAAAATCCTAAGGGAAAAAAATGCAGCTTTAACTCTAATCCACACTGCATAGAGATGGATTAGCATTCTGTTACTGCTTATGGTTCTACCCCATTCGTGGTTTTGGTTTGACCGGCAGTGCCCTACTAAGCAATCAGTGACTACAACAGAGTTAAAAAGGGCCACTGAGTAAAATGTTGATTTTGCGTTTTGCCGCCAGCTGCTGCTCTTCATCTTACAACAGACAACAAGGGAGAATGATTCAGAACAAAAGACAACGCAGAACGGTTTATGGAATGACCCATATTTTATGTGTTGGTGTGGAAGCTGCCAGGGGAAATTTTCATGGAGGCTATTAAATTATTTCTAAGGAAGTAGATCAAGAGAGGACAATAACGCATGAGAAATAAATCTGTATTATATTACCATTTTTTTATATTATCATTATATAATTTAGATTATATACTTTAGATGATAGATTATTAGATTTTATTATTATGTTATAATGTGCATTATTTTTAAATTTTATTGCATTATATGTTAGTCTTTTATATTATATGTGAACATCAATCAAACATATGCATATAGTGATACCATATCTGCGGCACAATGGCTTTTTTTCCCTATACTTTCCAGAATGTGGCATTTTAAAGCAGAAAATTACACAGAATTTCATTATAGAATAATTTCTGAAACACTGCACTGCTGTACTTTTTTTTTATTCCATTTTAATCCCCTTAACCACAAGGGAGTTCGTTCTTAATGAACAGACTCAATTTAGCAATTTTCGATATGTACTGGCTTAAAGGGCTTGTCTGGTTTAGAAACTTAATTTTCCAATGCCCTATTGGAGAGTGTGGAATTTACGAAGAAAGGGTCTATAATTCTGAATTTTCGTTTTGTTTTTCTTTTGCCAAATTAGCTTCCAAGATCGTTTTTCACTCTGGATGACCCTGTATGACCACTGATTTGAATGGGAACTGTGTAATGCCACATTTCTCCAGTGGTGGTGCTGCAGGAAAACTGAGCATTTGCTGCCAGATTCCATCACAGATCGCTTGCGATCCTATCAGTAGGAAACCATGGGATTAGTTTTTGTTGGTGGGCAGGAGATTTTCCAGAGTGTATGACTTTAAGGGGTTGTATCATGTGAGACTTTGGTGGCATATCAGATAGAGACCAGCAACTATCCCTAGAACAGGGCCCCCAAACCAGAGAAGAGCGCACCACGCATGCACAGCATGCTCTCCATTCACTTCTATGGGAGTCCGAAAATGGACAAGTGTATGCGCTCAGCTATTTTTGGAAACTCTCATGCAAGTGAATGGATGGTGGCCATGCTTTCATGATAGAGCATCGTTCACTTTGAGGGCTCCGTTCTAGAGATAGGTGTAGGACCTGCAATTATCTAACATTGCAAGCATATCCTAGTGATATGCCACTAATGTCTCAGATGGGAAAACCTCTTTTACCATTCTATTTTTCCTTTTGGTAGACTATTATGGTTATTTTTTGTGTTTTTGAAATGGGACTATTTGGACACAGTTAACAAAAATGTGTCACACAGGCTTTGGAACCATGCAAAAAGTGTGAATCAAATGTCAAGTGAGGATTTGACCTTTCTTTGGTTTTACATTTGGAAAACATCTCCCCTGTGATCCTGAGGCTGAAGTACTTCTTGGGTTATCCTTGGAGCCCCCCCTCCCCTCCCCACCCACACCCATTTTGAAAGCATTGTCTGGCATTACAAGCCGATATGTCCCACATGAGTCATATGGCAACTTCCATACAACTTATTAGTTGTCACCAGGGACTTGAGAAGTTTCCTTCAACATTGGATCTGGACTAATTAATAGCAAGGGGATTGAGAGTAAACAGGGTTTGGTATTACTGTGATTTGTGCCGTGGGGATTATTGCTCAAAGAATATGAGTATCCTGGGACCTAAACTGGTTTGGAACATGGCATGACTTTTGGCCTCTGTAACTACCTTTAGCAGATATATGAGTATGCATGGATTGAACTATAGGGGATGCAGAGGAGACCCAAAGTCATCTATGCTACACAAGACATTACCACTGTTATACATGACACAGTAGTTGGTAGCCTTAAGGGTCATTGCATCTTATGCCAAGGGGACACAACTTCAACCATATAATCCCAGTTTAGAGAGTCAGGTCACTTTAATAGGGGGGCATAACAAGGGTCCCTTTTAGTGGGGTGGAACATTGTCGCATTGCACAATTTTTTGCCACAAGTCTGTTTTCACTGCCGTAGACAAGCAAATGATGTGCATCTATCATTGTCACCACCAGTCAGCCATGAGACTCAAGCCAAATTGGAGCAAATGGACAAGGGAGACAATGTCAATCTCATGCATTCTGGTTGGATGGAGTCATAGGATGAAGCACTGCTGTGAATGGAACACTCCCATAGATCGAAGGGAAATGGCACTCTGGTGAATAGGCACACCTTTCAGTAAGGGGGGCAATCAAGGCTTAGTGTCTTGACAAGCCAACAAGCTACCTCAAGCAGGGCCGGATTAAGAGCATCATGGGCCTGGTGCTGAGGATTTTGCTGGGCCTTTTTATGGAACTGCACTCAGTGTCTTAATTACATATATATTTTATCGATACCATTAAAGTATTTTGTTCCTGCAACTACCCCTTCATTTGGCGTCTATCTTGGCAACATGGAGGGGGACCACGGGAGGGGGACCCTGAGGGTGGGGGCACCCTCAGGGCACTATAGTGTCAGGAAAACCGCTTTGTTTTCCTGACACTATAGTGATCATTTAACATGACTATGAAGATTACTGTTTTCTAGCTGCTGTGGACTGTGGACAACAGCAGCTAGAAACAGTAATTTTCATAGAGCTGTGTTATGATTTATGGACACAGCTCTCAGCATGCTTAGCCAGTCAGATAGAAGGCTGGCTAAGCATGCTGAGAGCTGTGTCTAAATAACATAACACATTAAAGGGATTCTGTCACCAGGTTTCACCCCTGTCAGCTAAAAATATGCTGATGTTCAGGGCGTCTTCACGATTCCTAATGTGGGCTTATAAATGTCATCTGTGGGCTTATTTAGCTAAAAAACAGCTTTTACTAACCTGTCAGTCAAACAAATAAGGTGCCCAAGGGGATGTTAATGAATGCAAGGTGCCGGCCGCACCCGCCGCCGTTCGTGCCCAGCGCCGCCTTTCCGGACTTCTGCGCCGCCTCCTAATCCTCTGTGCCGCCTCTCGCTCTCCCTCCCTCCCCCCTCCTTCTGCTGTAAGATCTCGCGCATACAGGGGTTGAGCGAAGTGCCGGCGCATGTGCACTTCGCTGTAAGAAGCCAAATGGAGAAGTCTGCACGGGCGCATCAGGCAGAGCCCTGTGCGCAAGCGTGAGATCTTACAGCAGAAGGAGGGGGGAGGGAGGGAGAGCGAGAGGCGGCACAGAGGATTAGGAGGCGGTGCAGAAGTCCAGAAAGGCGGCGCTGGGCACGAACGGCGGTGAGTGCGGCGGGCATCTTGCACCCATTAACATCCCCTTGGGCACCTTATTTGTTTGACTGACAGGTTAGTAAAAGCTGTTTTTTAGCTATATAAGCCCACAGATGACATTTATAAGCCTACATTAGGAATTGTGAAGACGCCCTGAACATCAGCATATTTTTAGCTGACAGGGGTGAAACCTGGTGACAGAATCCCTTTAAAGAAATTACTGTTTCTAGCTGCTGTGGACTAGCAGCTAGAAACAGTAATTTCTTTAATGTGTTATGTTATAGAGACTGAGCTCTCAGCATGCTTAGCCAGTCAGTAATTTTCATAGTGCTGTTATGATTTATGGACACAGCTCTCAGCATGCTTAGCCAGCCTTCTATCTGGCTGTGCTTCTTGAGAGTCACAGTCCACAGGCTCAGAAACAGCCAGATAGAAGGCTGGCTAAGCATGCTGAGAGCTGTGTCCATAAATCATAACAGCACTATGATTGCCCTCCCTTCCAACTGGATGAGTTTATCTGATACCTGCCCTGCTCCAGAAGCTCCTGCTGTCTCACGGGCTGGTGTGGCTGAGCGCTGTGGGCCATGTGCTGGTCGAAACTGCTGAGTAGGTTGTACACAGCGCAGCGTGCAGGAGTGATAACCGCGGGCGCACTGAGGTCATATCCGGCGGGCCGGCATTACAGGAACCGCACCAGCTGCTCTGACGTCCTGCCGCCGGATATCCTGTGACGTATATCCGGCGGCAGGACGTCAGAGCAGCTGGTGCTGTTCCTGTAATGCCGCGGCCCGCCGGATATGACCTCAGTAGTGATAGGAAGTTCGGATCTTTCAGATGAATCGGTTCATTTGAATCAGCTCATTCAAATGAACCGATTCATGAATCGGATCTTCGGTTCACTTGCTGAGTCACTGACTGCTGAGCTGACTCGCAAGTGAACCGAAGACTCTAGGTGCTGGTGCGCATGCGCAGATGCTATCCATTCGATTCACTTGCTGCTGCTGACTCAGTCGGCTCTTCAGCTCTCTAATGAGTGAGTCAGGATCAGGAAGAGTGATTGATTATAGTGATAGTGAAGGGAAGCTGAGGCTGACGCCGGACAGGAGGACTCAGGAGCTGTCACTGTGGTGTGCATTGTTGTCTGTTGTGCATTGTTACCCACAGTGACAACAGTCTGACACTGACAGTAGTACAACGAACCAAGTGATGTGAAATGTGAATGCACAGGGAAAACTATGTGCTGAACTGATAACAGTATTACAGTAACACAGTCACTGGCTGATAATAAAATAGTCCCCACAGTCCCCACTTAATGGAATCCATAAAGGAGATGTGAACCCACCCTTAGTTATATAGCTACTGAATGAGATGCCTTTAACATATATATCTCCTGAGAAGCCAATTTGATCCTAAAGGGTTAATTCAACCTGTAATCTAAACTCTGTGTCATCTGTCACTTCTCTTATCTCTCTGCTCCTGTCAAAGGCTTACATAGAAATCACTGGGCCCCATAGCAAGAATCTAAATTGGGCCCCCATTCCCCTTTTATAGCCCATATGGGCATATTGACCTCATCCTATTGTCCTATGGGCAGTATAAAGCTGTCTGTGGCTCTCCTAATGAAAAAATATGATAAAGAAGCCTCAGATGTTGAGGCTCAAACAATTTAGCTGAGCCACAAGCAGTCTCTTAGCTTTGTTGTTTTGTCAGTAGTCATTTTCACAGTCATGTTAGTCAGAGATCAGGGTAAGGTAGAGGCCTACCTTTCAGCATTGGGATATCTACCTTTGACTATGGCTCTTTGCTTTATTTCTTTGTGGTGACACCTTATTTCAATGTAAACCCATGTGATGCGAAGACAATTGTTTTTCTGTATACCTCCTCGGTCATTTGTGCAGGGATTTTTTCCAATAATTAGTAGATTTTTTTTTTACATGACCTATATTTTAGTGACATAATTCGTCCAAGGTACTCAGTGGCTGGTTATTCTCCACTTGTACCCCAATATAAGTAAAGTACAATGAATTGACCCCAAGTCCTGTCAGTGGTGTTGGTCACTAGGAGGTAATTTCCTGGCGGTCAGCTTTTAGGAGAGGGAGTCTAGTGTCAGGGTCAAGCAGGGCCTAATGATGAAGCTGGGCAAGTGAGATGGTGCAGATCATTGCCCCATGATGTTAACCAATGGTAGATCTTATTAGGAGAAGGACATGAGGGGTTATTTTCTAGCCGCGCGGTTCTGTTTTCTCCGTGAGTGGATTGATAGCCCACTCTGCAAGTATTTAGTGAATAGATCTCCATATGACAATTTTTTTACGCTATTGGAGTCTGATCAATTAACCGACTCCGACAGAGAATTTAAATCCGCCAGGAATTTGTTTATGAAGTCATGGTATTCGATTAGACTTTGGTGTGGAGTGAAAGGTACAACTGGATGTACTCCGTTATGGTACAACAAGCACTTGCAAACTTTAGTTGAATTAAGTAGAGATTTATATTGGCAAAAAGGTATTTAAATATTTTATATGTGACACAGGTAGTAGGAAGTGGGGATATTGTCTCATTCACGGTATTATCACAAAGACAAAAATCACAGAAATTATCATGGTTTCGGTATTTACAGTTAAGATTGGCACTTTTAACCACTTCAACCCCCCTAGCTGAAACCCCCTTAATGGCCAGGCCACTTTTTACACTTCTGCACTACACTACTTTCACCGTTTATTGCTCGGTCATGCAACTTACCACCCAAATGAATTTTACCTCCTTTTCTTCTCACTAATAGAGCTTTCATTTGGTGGTATTTCATTGCTGCTGACATTTTTACTTTTTTTTGTTATTAATCGAAATTTAACGATTTTTTTGCAAAAAAAATGACATTTTTCACTTTCAGTTGTAAAATTTTCCAAAAAAAACGACATCCATATATAAATTTTTCTCTAAATTTATTGTTCTACATGTCTTTGATAAAAAAAAAATGTTTGGGTAAAAAAAAAAAATGGTTTGGGTAAAAGTTATAGCGTTTACAAACTATGGTACAAAAATGTGAATTTCCGCTTTTTGAAGCAGCTATGACTTTCTGAGCACCTGTCATGTTTCCTGAGGTTCTACAATGGCCAGACAGTACAAACACCCCACAAATGACCCCATTTCGGAAAGTAGACACCCTAAGGTATTCGCTGATGGGCATAGTGAGTTCATAAAACTTTTTATTTTTTGTCACAAGTTAGCGGAAAATGATGATTTTTTCTTTTCTTTTTTTCTTACAAAGTCTCATATTCCACTAACTTGTGACAAAAAATAAAAACTTCCATGAACCCACTATGCCCATCACGAAATATCTTGGGGTGTCTTCTTTCCAAAAATGGGGTCACTTGTGGGGTAGTTATACTGCCCTGGCATTTTAGGGGCCCAAATGCGTGCGAAGTAGTTTGAAATCAAAATCTGTAAAAAATGGCTGGTGAAATCCGAAAGGTGCTCTTTGGAATGTGGGCCCTTTGCCCACCTAGGCTGCAAAAAAGCGTCACACATCTGGTATTGCCGTACTCAGGAGAAGTTGGGCAATGTGTTTTGGGGTGTCATTTTACATATACCCATGCTGGGTGAGATAAATATCTCAGTCAAATGCCAACTTTGTATAAAAAAAATGGGAAAGGTTGTCTTTTGCCAAGATATTTCTCTCACCCAGCATGGGTATACAGGTCCTTCTCAAAAAATTTGCATATTGTGATAAAGTTCATTATTTTCTGTAATGTACTGATAAACATTAGACTTTCATATATTTTAGATTCATTACACACAACTGAAGTAGTTCAAGCCTTTTCTTGTTTTAATATTGATGATTTTGGCATACAGCTCATGAAAACCCAAAATTCCTATCTCAAAAAATTAGCATATCATGAAAAGGTTCTCTAAACGAGCTATTAACCTAATCATCTGAATCAACTAATTAACTCTAAACACCTGCAAAAGATTCCTGAGGCTTTTAAAAACTCCCAGCCTGGTTCATTACTCAAAACCGCAATCATGGGTAAGACTGCTGACCTGACTGCTGTCCAGAAGGCCATCATTGACCCCCTTAAGCAAGAGGGTAAGACACAGAAAGAAATTTCTGAACGAATAGCCTGTTCCCAGAGTGCTGTATCAAGGCACCTCAGTGGGAAGTCTGTGGGAAGGAAAAAGAGTGGCAGAAAACGCTGCACAATGAGAAGAGGTGACCGGACCCTGAGGAAGATTGTGGAGAAGGACCGATTCCAGACCTTGGGGGACCTGCGGAAGCAGTGGACTGAGTCTGGAGTAGAAACATCCAGAGCCACCGCGTACAGGCGTGTGCAGGAAATGGGCTACAGGTGCCGCATTCCCCAGGTCAAGCCACTTTTGAACCAGAAACAGCGGCAGAAGCGCCTGACCTGGGCTACAGAGAAGCAGCACTGGACTGTTGCTCAGTGGTCCAAAGTACTTTTTTCGGATGAAAGCAAATTTTGCATGTCATTCGGAAATCAAGGTGCCAGAGTCTGGAGGAAGACTGGGGAGAGGGAAATGCCAAAATGCCTGAAGTCCAGTGTCAAGTACCCACAGTCAGTGATGGTCCACTGTGTTTTATCAAGGGCAGGGTCAATGCAGCTAGCTATCAGGAGATTTTGGAGCACTTCATGCTTCCATCTGCTGAAAAGCTTTATGGAGATGAAGATTTCATTTTTCAGCACGACCTGGCACCTGCTCACAGTGCCAAAACCACTGGTAAATGGTTTACTGACCATGGTATTACTGTGCTCAATTGGCCTGCCAACTCTCCTGACCTGAACCCCATAGAGAATCTGTGGGATATTGGGAAGAGAAAGTTGAGAGACGCAAGACCAAACACTCTGGATGAGCTTAAGGCCGCTATCGAAGCATCCTGGGCCTCCATAACACCTCAGCAGTGCCACAGGCTGATTGCCTCCATGCCACGCCGCATTGAAGCAGTAATTTCTACAAAAGGATTCCCGACCAAGTATTGAGTGCATAACTGAACTTAATTATTTGAAGGTTGACTTTTTTTGTATTAAAAATACTTTTCTTTTATTGGTCGGATGAAATATGCTAATTTTTTGAGATAGGAATTTTGGGTTTTCATGAGCTGTATGCCAAAATCATCAATATTAAAACAAGAAAAGGCTTGAACTACTTCAGTTGTGTGTAATGAATCTAAAATATATGAAAGTCTAATGTTTATCAGTACATTACAGAAAATAATGAACTTTATCACAATATGCTAATTTTTTGAGAAGGACCTGTATGTAAAAAGACACCCCAAAACACATTGCCCAACTTCTCCTGAGTACGGTGATACCAGATGTGTGACACTTTTTTGCAGCCTAGGTGGGCAAAGGGGCCCACATTCCAAAGAGCACCTTTCGGATTTCACCGCCCATTTTTTACAGATTTTGATTTCAAACCACTTCTCACGCATTCGGGCCCTAAAATGCCAGGGCAGTATAACTACCCCACAAGTGACCCCATTTTGGAAAGAAGACACCCCAAGGTATTTCGTGATGGGCATAGTGAGTTCATGGAAGTTTTTATTTTTTGTCACAAGTTAGTGGAATATGAGACTTTGTAAGAAAAAAAAAAAAAATCATAATTTTCCGCTAACTTGTGACAAAAAATAAAAAATTCTAGGAACTCGCCATGCCCCTCACGGAATACCTTGGGGTGTCTTCTTTACAAAATGGGGTCACTTGTGGGGTAGTTATACTGCCCTGGCATTCTAAGGGCCCTAATGTGTGGTAAGTAGGTAAATAACCTGTGAATTCCTAAAGGTGCTCTTTGGAATCTGGGCCACTTTTTTGCAGCCTAGATGCGCAAAGGGGCCCACATTCCTTTTATGAGGGCATTTTTAGACATTTGGATCCCAGACTTCTTCTCACGCTTTAGGGCCCCTAAAATGCCAGGGCAGTATAAATACCCCACATGTGACCCCATTTTGGAAAGAAGACACCCCAAGGTATTCAATGAGGGGCATGGCGAGTTCATAGAATTTTTTTTTTTTTGGCACAAGTTTGCGGAAATAGATTTTTTTTATTTTTTTCTCACAAAGTCTCCCTTTCCGCTAACTTGGGACAAAAATTTCAAACTTTCATGGACTCAATATGCCCCTCACGGAATACCTTGGGGTGTCTTCTTTCCGAAATGGGGTCACATGTGGGGTATTTATACTGCCCTGGCATTCTAGGGGCCCTAAAGCGTGAGAAGAAGTCTGGAATATAAATGTCTAAAAATGTTTACGCATTTGGATTCTGTGAGGGGTATGGTGAGTTCATGTGAGATTTAATTTTTTGACACAAGTTAGTGGAATATGAGACTTTGTAAGAAAAAAAAAATAATTTCCGCTAACTTCGGCCAAAAAAATGTCTGAATGGAGCCTTACAGGGGGGTGATCAATGACAGGGGGGTGATCAGGGAGTCTGTATGGGGTGATCACCCCCCTGTCATTGATCACCCCCCTATAAGGCTCCATTCAGATGTCTGTATGTGTTTTGCGGATCCGATCCATGTATCCGTGGATCCGTAAAAAACATACGGACACCTGAATGCAGCCTTACAGGGGGGTGATCAATGACAGGGGGGTGATCAGGGAGTCTATATGGGGTGATCACCCCCCTGTCATTGATCACCCCCCTATAAGGCTCCATTCAGATGTCCGTATGTGTTTTGCGGATCCGATCCATGTATCCGTAAAAAACATACGGACACCTGAATGCAGCCTTACAGGGGGGTGATCAATGACAGGGGGGTGATCAATGACAGGGGGTGATCAGGGAGTGTATATGAGGTGATCACCCCCCTGTCATTGATCACCCCCCTGTAAGGCTCCATTCAGACGTCCGTATGTGTTTTGCGGATCCGATCCATGTATCCGTGGATCCGTAAAAATCATACGGACGTCTGAATGGAGCCTTACAGGGGGGTGATCAATGACAGGGGGGTGATCAATGACAGGGGGTGATCAGGGAGTGTATATGAGGTGATCACCCCCCTGTCATTGATCACCCCCCTGTAAGGCTCCATTCAGACGTCCATATGTGTTTTGCGGATCCGATCCATGTATCCGTGGATTCGTAAAAATCATACGGACGTCTGAATGGAGCCTTACAGGGGGGTGATCAATGACAGGGGGTGATCAGGGAGTGTATATGAGGTGATCACCCCCCTGTCATTGATCACCCCCCTGTAAGGCTCCATTCAGACGTCCGTATGTGTTTTGCGGATCCGATCCATGTATCCGTGGATCCGTAAAAATCATACGGACGTCTGAATGGAGCCTTACAGGGGGGTGATCAATGACAGGGGGGTGATCAGGGAGTCTATATGGGTGATCACCCCCCTGTAAGGCTCCATTCAGACTTCCGTATGTGTTTTGCGGATCCGATCCATGTATCCGTGGATCCGTAAAAATCATACAGACGTCTGAATGGAGCCTTACAGGGGGGTGATCAATGACAGGGGGGTGATCAGGGAGTCTATATGGGGTGATCAGGGGTGATCAGTGGTTCATAAGGGGGGGGTGTAGTGTAGTGGTGTTTGGTGCTACTTTACTGAGCTGCCTGTGTCCTCTGGTGGTCGATCCAAGCAAAAGGGACCACCAGAGGACCAGGTAGCAGGTATATTAGACGCTGTTATCAAAACAGCGTCTAATATACCTGTTAGGGGTTAAAAAAATCGCATCTCCAGCCTGCCAGCGAACGATCGCCGCTGGCAGGCTGGAGATCCACTCGCTTACCTTCCGTTCCTGTGAACGCGCGCGCCTGTGTGCGCGTGTTCACAGGAAATCTCGCGTCTCGCGAGAGGACGCGTATATGCGTCCACCCAGAAGAGCAGGGCCGCCGCCAGGACGCAATCCTGCGTACGGCGGTCCTGAGCAGGTTAAGTACTAAAGAAAAAAACTGGTTGGAAATTCACACCTGTACACAATTTTATGGAAATTTTAGAGAATTTGGGCAAAGGATGAAGATTTCTCAACTTTATAAAAGTTTAATTACAGCACGATTTGGTGATATTTGGTCCCCGGGACAGAGGGCTTGGCAAAATGAATGTTTAATCACACACTTGGAGGATCAGGAGAAGTTAGCTCAGGATCTAAAAGTGGTATCACATAATTTTAATCACGTTTTGGTGCAGTTTAATATTCTACATAGACTTTATGTTACCCCTCTCTGGCTTAATAAATGTGGTATTAGGAATCATTCTAATTGTCCTAAGTGTGATGTTCCTGATGCGGATTATGTGCAAATGTTCTGGTTTTGCCCAGAGTTGAAACAATATTGGGAGACTATTCACGACTACATAGAGAGAAAACTGAATGTGCGGATTCCTTTTACTGCTGAATGTTGGGTATTGGGGGATCTTGCCAAGGTGGGCTGTCACCAATATAAAAAAAATCTTTTGTTCAAAATAATGTTTCTGGCAAGACTCCTAATAGCACGCTCTTGGTTTGCACGAGATGTTCCTAGTATTAATACATGGTTAAATTTGGGAAATACCAACAAGAAATATGAACACATTTTGTATAAGCAAAGAGATGCCGAGATAAAATGGAGTAGAATTTGGGGAGAATGGAATCTATAGAGCTTCCTCCGCTCTCCATCATTCCTCGGTCATGTTACGGAGGGCCGGTGAAGAAGTAGGACACATCATGGGATGGGAGGGGGAGGGAATTGGGGGGGGGGTTTGGGTTGGAAAATGATGTTAATATTGATATGTGTTTATAAAATTGTTTGTTGGTATTGGAATAATAATAAAGAAAGTAAAAAATAAAAAAAAGAAGGACATGAGGCAGTCTTGTACCGCATATATGTGACATGCACGTTTGCAGCTGATGGTAGTTGAATTTCCATGAAGAGTACTGGTGTAGCAGCCAAGAGGACCTGCGAAGGTGCAAATCAATTCCCAAAGTAAGTGACTTTTGCAAGTTTGCAAGCCTGTGAGATTTGATAGATCATTGTCCCGATAGGTAGGTAAGCGGGGAAATAACCAAACACAGGAAAACAAACAGAACAAACAACTAGGCCCAAAAGCTAGGGAGATAAAAAGGGTCACCTCCTAGCGATCCCTAAAAGCTTTCCCTAAACTGCTGTGCCCATGTGCATATCCTTATGGTGGCTATGCACATGCCCTCATGCCTAAACCTAAACACCCTGGGCAAACCCTAAGCAGCAGGGAAAAGGGAAGAGGCAACCTGCTTCTTCAAACCAGGAGGAAGCAAGCGTCTCCCTAGAGGCCTAGATAAAACACACAAAGGGAAATAACAGACAATCCACCACACATCAAGAGCTCCCAGGAAAGAACTATAACCCGCACAGGCCACTGGGGGAAGGAGGGATAAATAGCCTCACTAACAATGAAACCCAGTACACCTGAGGGAAGGTAGATCCAGCTCAAACCCAAATCAAAACAAACAGAAGTCAGACATGTGCAGCCAGTCTGACAGACCTCCGCACATTCACAGGGCAAGGCGTGACAGTACCCTCCCCCCTTCTACGGGTGACCTCCGGACACCCCGGACCAACTTTATCCGGGTGTGCCCTGTGAAAGGCCCTCACCAGGCGGCTAGCACTGACATCAGTAGCCGGAACCCACATTCTTTCTTCGGGACCGTATCCCTTCCAGTGCACCAGGTACTGGAGGGAACCCCGAAGAACACGTGAATCGAGAATCTTAGAGATCTCAAACTCCAAATTGCCATCCACCAGGACAAGGGGAGGTGGCAATGGAGATGGTTCCACAGGTTCCACATATTTCTTTAATAAAGACCTGTGAAACACATTATGGATGTCACGGATGGTGTACAGGAAACAAGACAATGCACAATAATCTATGACTCACTGGATCCATAACTAAGGAACAAAAGGGAGACCCCTGCATGAGACCTGACACACTCTCCCTGACTGCTCAGCCTATGCGAACACCCCAAAGGTGGATGGTCGCATATCCACGTACCTCCACTATCTAACACCTGAAGACCCTACAATAGTGAGGGGACGGCTCCCTACACTAGACACGGAGGGAGTCAGGGTCACCTGAGATCCAGCAAACAGAAAATCACTAATAAAAGTACAGCACTTATCTTGCAGAAGACTGGGAAAAAGGAACAGCATGCACACACACTCCAGGAAGTTGTATAAGCCGCACACTAATGCATTATGGGGAGGAATTTAAAGGGATGCAATCAGTCCAACAGCATGACAGCTGAGAGAGGCTAACGAGATGAGGAACTGAAAACCAAAACAAAGAAAACTCAAGGAGGAGGTTCTGAAAGGCTTCTGTCAGAGCTTCTCAGCTGTCTGGTTGTGACAGTACCCCTCCCTCTACGAGTGGACTCCGGACACTCAGAGCCCACCTTCTCAGGATGGGACCTATGGAAAGCCCTGATGAGACGAGTGGCCTTAATGTCCGTCACTGGGACCCACATCCTCTCCTCAGGACCATAACCCTCCCAATGAACGAGGTACTGGAGAGAACCGCGGACAAGACGAGAATCCACAATCCTAGAAATGAAATTCAAGATTCCCATCAACCATAATCGGAGGAGGAGGCAAAGGCGAGGGTACAATGGGTTGAACATAAGGTTTCAATAAGGACTTATGAAAAACATTATGGATCTTCCAAGTCTGAGGAAGATCAAGACGGTAGGCAACAGGATTGATGACAGACAGGATCTTGTAAGGCCCAATAAACCTAGGACCCAACTTCCAGGAGGGAACCTTCAATCTGATATTCTTGGTAGACAACCACACCAGATCACCAACATTCAGGTCCGGACCAGACACACGTCTCTTATCTGCCACACGCTTATATCTCTCACTCATGCTCTTTAGATTATCCTGAATCTTTTGCCAAATAGATGACAAAGACGAGGAGAATCTGTCCTCATCAGGTAAACCAGAAGACCCCTCTCCCGGGAAAGTCCCAAACTGCGGATGAATCCCATATGCACCAAAAAATGGTGACTTATCAGAGGACTCCTGACGACGGTTATTTAAAGCAAACTCAGCAAGGGACAAAAAAGAACACCAATCCTCCTGATTCTCCGCCACAAAACAGCGCAGATATGTCTCCAGATTCTGATTGACGCGCTCTGTCTGGCCATTCGACTGCGGATGGAAAGCAGAAGAGAACGACAACCGAACCCCCAAGCGAGAACAGAAAGCCTTCCAGAATCTGGAAACAAACTGCGTGCCCCTATCAGAGACTATGTCTGAAGGAATACCATGCAATTTGACAATGTGGTCAATAAATGCCTGCGCCAGCGTCTTAGCATTGTGCAAACCAGGAAAAGGGATGAAATGCACCATTTTGCTAAAACGGTCCACCACCACCAGAATCACAGTCTTCCCCGAGGAACGAGGCAGGTCCGTTATGAAGTCCATGGACAGATGTGTCCAAGGACGGGAAGGAATGGGTAAGGGAAGGAGAGGACCTGATGGCCGTAAATGAGGGACTTTGGCACGAGCGCAAGTCTCGCAGGCTGCCACAAAACCCTCAACCGACTTACGAAGCGCAGGCCACCAGAATCTCCGAGCGATGAGATCCAGTGTGGCTCTTGCCCCCGGGTGCCCAGCAAGGACCGTATCGTGGTGTTCCTTAAAAATCTTGTGTCTCAAAGCGAGAGGCACAAACAACCTCCCAGGAGGACAAGGATCAGGAGCCTCTGACTGGGCTGCCTGCACCTCTGCCTCCAATTCAGGAAAAAGAGCAGAGACCACCACACCTTCAGCCAAAATGGGACCCGGGTCTTCAAAATTCCCACCTCCCGGAAAACAACGTGACAGGGCATCTGCCTTCACATTCTTAACCCCGGGGGCGGAACGTGACAACAAAATTAAACCTTGAAAAGAACAAAGACCATCTGGCCTGTCTCGGGTTCAGACGCTTGGCTGACTCCAAGTAGGCCAGATTTTTATGGTCAGTAAACACGGTAATAGGGTGTATGGCTCCCTCTAGCCAATGGCGCCATTCCTCAAAAGCCAACTTGATGGCCAACAATTCCCTATCTCCCACATCGTAATTTCTCTCTGCGGAGGAGAGTTTCTTCGAGAAAAAGGCACACGGTCGCCATTTGGCAGGAGAGGAACCCTGAGACAAGACCGCACCCACACCTACCTCAGAAGCATCAACCTCAACTATGAAGGGTAAAGAAATATCAGGTTGTACCAGGATGAGAGCGGAAGCAAAACTCTCCTTGATATTAGAAAAGGCCTTACGCGCCTCTACCGACCAGGAAGAAAAATCTACCCCCTTTCTGGTCATATCAGTGAGTGGTTTAACAACAGAGGAATAATTCAAAATAAACTTCCTGTAATAATTGGCAAAGCCCAAAAAACGCATCAGCGCCTTCTGGTTCTCAGGAAGCTCCCACTCAAGCACAGCATCATTCCAAACAGCATCAGCGGGGTCGCATATCCATGTACCTCGACTATCTAACACCTGAAGACCCTACAATAGTGAGGGGACGGCTCCCTACACTAGACACGGAGGGAGTCAGGGTCACCTGAGATCCAGCAAACAGAAAATCACAAATAAAAGTACAGCACTTATCTTGCAGAAGACTGGGAAAAAGGAACAGCATGCACACACACTCCAGGAAGTTGTATAAGCCGCACACTAATGCATTATGGGGAGGAATTTAAAGGGATGCAATCAGTCCAACAGCATGACAGCTGAGAGAGGCTAACGAGATGAGGAACTGAAAACCAAAACAAAGAAAACTCAAGGAGGAGGTTCTGAAAGGCTTCTGTCAGAGCTTCTCAGCTGTCTGGTTGTGACAATGGATCTTCCAGGTCTGCGGAAGATCCAGACGAAACGCCACCGGGTTGACAAGATTTTGTAAGGGCCAATAAATCTTGGACCCAATTTCCAAGATGGTACCTTCAGCTTAATGTTTTTAGTGGACAACCACACTGAATCACCCACACACAGGTCCGGACCAGTCATGCGTCTCCTGTCAGCCATCCGTTTATATATCTTTCACCCATCTTTTCCAAATTAACTTGGATCTTCTGCCAGATAGATGACAAGGCGGAAGAGAATCTCTCTTCTTCTGTCATCCCAGAAGATCCAGTTCCAGAAAAAGTACCAAACTGTGGGTGAAAACCATATGAGCCAAAAAATGGCAACTTATCAGTGGACTCCTGTCTATGGTTATTCAAGGCAAATTCGTCTAGAGACAAGAACGAGGACCAGTCATCCTGGTTCTCGGCAACAAAACACCTCAAATAGGTCTCCAGGTTTTGGTTAGTGCGCTCTGTCTGACCATTCGACTGGGGATGAAAAGCCGATGAAAAAGACTGTTGAATTTCCAAACGAGAGCAGAACGCCCTCCAAAACCTGGAAACAAATTGCGTCCCCCTATCAGACACCACATCAGAGGGAATGCCATGTAGTTTCACAATGTTATCGATAAAAACCTGAGCGAGAGTTTTGGCATTGGGCAAGCTAGGTAACGGTACAAAGTGGGCCATCTTACTGAAGCGGTCCACTACCACCAAAATCACAGTTTTCCCAGAGGAACTCGGTAAGTCGGTAATAAAGTCCATGGACAAATGCGTCCAAGGACGAGACGGGATGGATAAAGGAAGAAGGGATCCTGAAGGCCAAGTGTGAGCCACCTTCGTGCGATCACAGGTCTCACAAGCTGTCACAACCCTCCACACCCTTGCACAACCCTGGCCACCAGAATCTCCGGGAAATAGGATCTATGGTGGATTTGCTTCCTGGATGTCCCGCAAGGACCGTATCATGATGTTCCTTGAACACCTTGTATCGCAGTTCAGCAGGAACAAACAACTTGTCTGGAGGACAAGAATCAGGAGCCTCCTCCTGGGCCCCCAACACCTCCATCTCCAACTCGGGGTACAGAGCAGAAACCACCACCCCATCAGCCAAAATCGGAGCGGGATCCTCCGAATCACTCCCCCCAGGAAAACTATGTGACAACGCATCTGCCTTGACGTTTCTAACCCCATGCGCTTAGCAGACTGCAAGTAAGCCAAATTATTGTGGTCAGTATATACCGTAATAGGATGAGTAGCACCCTCCAACCAATGATGCCATTCCTCAAAGGCCAATTTAATGGCCAGCAACTCTCCTACATCATAATTTCTTTCAGCGGCCGAGAGTTTCTTGGAGAAAAACGCACACGGACGCAATTTGCTACAGGTTGGACCCTGCGACAGAACTGCTCCGACCCCCACTTCTGATGCATCAACCTCCACGATGAACGGTTGAGACACATCAGGTTGCATCAGAATGGGAGCAGAAGCAAAACATTTCTTAATAGCAGAAAAAGCCTGTAATGCCTCATCCAACCAGACAGAAAAGTCAGGGCCTTTTTTAGTCATATCTGTCAAAGGTTTTACAATGGTGGAATAATTAAAGATGAATTTTCTGTAGTAATCGGTAAAACCCAAAAACCGCATCAGAGCTTTCTGATTCTCAGGCCGGTCCCATTCCAGTACCGCCCGGACCTTTTCGGGGTCCATACGAAAACCAGAGTGAGAAAGCAGGTATCCTAAAAACGGTAGCTCCTGGACAGCAAATACACATTTTTCCAATTTTGCATACAATTTATTCTCCCGAAGGATCGACAACATCTGTCTCACGTGATCCTGATGGGTCTCCAAATCGAGTGAGTAAATTTGTATATCATCAAGGTAAATAACAATGAACCTTCCCACTATATGATGGAAAATATCATTGACAAATCGCTGAATGACCGCTGGCGCATTAGCTAAACCAAAGGGCATGACAAGATTCTCGAAATGACCTTCGGGTGTATTGAAGGCCGTTTTCCACTCATCTCCTTCCTTAATTCTGATCAGATTATAAGCTCCTCTTAAATCTAACTTGGAGAACACCTTGGCTCTGACAATTTGATCAAATAGATCAGAAATCAAAGAAAGGGGATACGGATCACGGACCGTAATGAGATTCAATTCCCGAAAATCTAAACACGGTCTAAGTGATCTGTCTTTCTTTTTTTACGAAAAAGAAGCCGGCAGCCACAGGGGACTTAGATGGTCTAATATGTCCCTTTGCCAAACTCTCTGCAATATACTTCTGCATAGCTTCTCTTTCGGGTTGGGAAAGGTTGTATACTCGAGATTTTGGTAGTTTAGCTCCATGGATGAGATTGACCAGACAATCATATTCTCGAGGGGGGGGGGGGGGGGCAGCACCAATAGTAGGGTTATGCTTTATCAACCACGATAAACCCAGAACCATCGGAGCAGGCAAGCCCTTCATAACAAAACAAGAAATGGACTCAACATGTGAATCACCCACCCTTAACAGAATGTCATGAACGATATGAGTAAGACTCTTTTGTAAGAGAGGGGAGGAATCAATAACAAACACTGGTATCTCTTTATCTAAAATGCTAGTTCTAAAATCAAGATTTTGGAGAAACTGAAAATCAATAAGGTTTACCCCCGCACCACTGTCAACAAATACCTCAAAATCTAAATTAATAAAAGTCTAGCGCCACCATGGCAGGCAGGAGGAAACGGGTATTGCAGGTAGAATGCATATTTGCTTGCTCAGACTCCCTATTCACATTACCAAGAGTCAGGGAAGTTTTTCTCCTCTTTATGTGAATACCTCCGTAGTTTTTCATTACTTTTCCACAGAAGTAATATAGCTTATTTAGCTTTCTAAAATCTCTATCACCTGAGCGAAAGGAAACCTGGCCCAACTGCATAGGCTCTTCTCCTGCCCCAGATTCAAAAGTCATATTACCCCGGGGACTAGGTGGGACGGATCCACTTACATACGGGACCCCCCGCTCAAGAGAAATCTTATACCTCTCTCTAAGACGTCTATCAAGCCGCACTGCCAAAGACATGGCCGTCTCCAATGAATCGGGATACTGATGAAAAGCAAGGGCATCTTTCAACCTCTCAGATAGCCCCTGACAAAACTGACTCCGGAGTGCAGGATCATTCCACCCCGAGTCAGTTGCCCGTCTTCTAAATTCTGCACAATGCGACTCCGCAGTACGTTCTCCCTGTAACAAACTGCGCAGCTTAGATTCAGCCATAGCGACCCGGTCTGGGTCGTCATAAATCAAGCCCAAGGCTCTAAAAAATTCATCCACCGACTGGAGGGATGATGAACCGGTCGGCAAAGAAAAAGCCCAGGACTGCGCGTCCCCTTTGAGCAGAGATATAATGATCCCCACTCTTTGATTCTCGTCACCAGATGACATTGGCCGCAGACGAAAATACAACCTGCAGGACTCCCTGAACCGAATAAAGTCATCACCACCCCCTGAAAACCTATCAGGGAGAGCGACTTTAGGCTCTAAGCAGACCTGATTTCCTCCAACGGCGCCAGACGCCAGAGCCTTCTGACACCATGCAACAGAACTGCGGAGATCAGCAACCTCCAGCGATAATCCCTGCATGCGATCAACCAAGGCATCCATAGCCTCCATTTCTCAAACAGCAGGGATTTTTTTTTTTTGGGCGGATTATAATGTCACGATAGGTACCGTATTTTTCGCCCCATAAGACGCACTCCCCCCCCCCAAAAGTGGGGGGGAAATGCCCCTGCGTCTTATGGGGCGAATGCTGCCATTTTACATCGCAGACTGTGATGTATCAGCTGGAGGGAGGAGGGGCCGGTGTCATGCAAATGCGGCGGGGCCGGTGCGGTCACTGTCCTCCGGCCCCGCCGCTCCCTCACTGATTTATTGCTTAAACCTTTTTTAATAATAACTTTATTTGACGTTCCGATCCCCAGCCCCATCTGTACTACTTACTAAATGTCCTGTAGCAGGCAGAGCAGGGCGGGTGGCCGGCCGTAACTCACTGACGTCACGTGCCTGCGCCTCCTACTTTATGAATGAAGTAGGCGGCGCAGGCACGTGGAGATAGCACTGCAGCAGAAAGGACACCCCCCCCCCCCGAGCTATGCTAGGGAAAGAGCTGCAGCACAAATGACATGTCTCCTGATCTGTTATAGGGAGAGAGCTGCAGCAGAAATGACGTACTCCCCTGAGCTGTGATAGGGAGAGAGCTGCAGCAGGAATGACACGCCTGCTGATCTGTTATCGGAAGAGAGCTGCAAAAGAAAGGACATACCGCCAAAACTGTCATAAGGAGAGATCTGCAGCAGAAAGGACATGTCTCCTGAGAAAGGACACACACCCTGAGTGGCCAGCCTGAAGAAAATCTAGCAGCGCTTTTGGAGCAATGAATGGGGAGATTCTGGACTCATGTGAGGTACAGCACTGCTTCTAACTTAGAAAGAGAATGTCATGTACAGTCGTGGCCAAAAGTTTTGAGAATGACACAAATATTAGTTTTCACAAAGTTTGCTGCTAAACTGCTTTTAGATCTTTGTTTCAGTTGTTTCTGTGATGTAGTGAAATATAATTACACGCACTTCATACGTTTCTAAGGCTTTTATCGACAATTACATGACATTTATGCAAAGAGTCAGTATTTGCAGTGTTGGCCCTTCTTTTTCAGGACCTCTGCAATTCGACTGGGCATGCTCTCAATCAACTTCTGGGCCAATTCCTGACTGATAGCAACCCATTCTTGCATAATCACTACTTAGAGTTTGTCAGAATTAGTGGGTTTTTGTTTGTCCACCCGCCTCTTGAGGATTGACCACAAGTTCTCAATGGGATTAAGATCTGGGGAGTTTCCAGGCTATGGACCCAAAATGTCAACATTTTGGTCCCCGAGCCACTTAGTTATCACTTTTGCTTTATAGCACGGTGCTCCATTGTGCTGGAAAATGCATTGCTCTTCACCAAACTGTTGTTGGAAGAAGTTGCTGTTGGAGGGTGTTTTGGTACCATTCTTTATTCATGGCTGTGTTTTTGGGCAAAATTGTGAGTGAGCCCACTCCCTTGGATGAGAAGCAACCCCACACATGAATGGTCTCAGGATGCTTTACTGTTGGCATGACACAGGACTGATGGTAGCGCTCACCTTTTCTTCTCCGGACAAGCCTTTTTCCAGATGCCCCAAACAATCGGAAAGAGGCTTCATCGGAGAATATGACTTTGCCCCAGTCCTCAGCAGTCCATTCACCATACTTTCTGCAGAAGATCAATCTGTCCCTGAAGTTTTTTTTGGAGAGAAGTGGCTTCTTTGCTGCCCTTCTTGACACCAGGCCATCTTCCAAAAGTCTTTGCCTCACTGTGCGTGCAGATGCGCTCACACCTGCCTGCTGCCATTCCTGAGCAAGCTCTGCACTAGTGGCACTCCGATCCCGCAGCTGAATCCTCTTTAGGAGACGATCCTGGCGCTTGCTGGACTTTCTTGGACGCCCTGAAGCCTTCTTAACAAGAATTGAACGTCTTTCCTTGAAGTTCTTGATGATCCTATAAATTGTTGATTGAGGTGCAATCTTAGTAGCCACAATATCTTTGCCTGTGAAGCCATTTTTATGCAACGCAATGATGGCTGCACGCGTTTCTTTGCAGGTCACCATGGTTAACAATGGAAGAACAATAATTTCAAGCATCACCCTCCTTTTAACATGTCATGTCTGCCATTTTAACCCAATCAGCCTGACATAATGATCTCCAGCCTTGTGCTCATCAACATTCTCACCTGAGTTAACAAGACGATTACTGAAATGATCTCAGCAGGTCCTTTAATGACAGCAATGAAATGCAGTGGAAAGTTTTTTTTGGGATTAAGTTAATTTTCATGGCAAAGAAGGACTATGCAATTCATATGATCTCTCTTCATAACATTCTGGAGTATATGCAAATTGCTATTATAAAAACTTAAGCAGCAACCTTTCCAATTTCCAATATTTATGTAATTCTCAAAACTTTTGGCCATGACTGTACTGTATGATGTCTGATATATTATTCTTTACATTAATCGAGGCATATCCCCTTTAAGTGATAATTATGAAAAAATGTTTTGTCTAATTTACTAAGAACAGTTTGCTCGTACCCAGCCTGTTATATTTCATGACATTTATTCCTACTTAGCAGTTACTGAAAAGGCTTCTCGGGGACTTTGGTACTGATGGCTGATGTGCCGCCGAAGCCTTGTTTCCCCATCGTTGTTTACCATGGCTGTGAAATGGGAACTCACCCTCGTTCACAAAAAAAAGAAAAACAATAGGGTGGAATTTATTATTGTCTTTGCATCAGAAAACTGCTATCAAACGGTCGCACATTTTTACGTGAAAATCATCACAACTCAGGGCACTTTCTTAGCGGGAGAGACAAGGCCTTCCATGGCCTAATGGATTTACTATAATATTATTCTGTAAATCCACACAAGCCCTTAGCTGGTATAGATTTGATTTTAACAGCCAGAAGATGCACCAAATGTATAGAGACCTGCGCTTCTTAATAAATGTGGTTCACTTTACCCCAATGCACTTTGAACCGGTTTAGGAAAATCTTAAAAATATCAACTCTGTGTTTCAAAGTGTCTTTTCTTTTTACTTAGGGTGAAAATCCCATCTTTTTAATATCACGAATGCTTTGTGATAATAAAAGTAGTAACAGTTACTGTACTAATCCACTTCAGATCCCCTTTCGACGCTTTTGGGGTCCGCTGCTGATCTCTGCATTTCTTACTCCGTTTGACGGACATGTGGTGGCTGCATCCAATCACTGCCTGTAGCAGTGGTCATCTGGTCACAGAAAGGAGTAATTTTTGGAGCTTTAGAGGTAAGTAAATAGCAAGACACTAGGTTTTTGACCCCTTCACTACCCTAGACCACCAGGAAAGTCAGCATATTAACCCCTCCATTACCCTAGACCATCAGGGAAGAAAGCACATTAACTTCTTCACTACCCAAGACAACCAGGAGAGTGGGCATATTAATTCCTCTACTGCCCAAGATGACCAGGAAAGCTGGCATTGATCCCTCCACTGCCATAGACCACCAGGACAGTTGACATTCACGGCTTTACTACCCTAGACCACCAAGGGATCTACCATTAATCTTTTGACTACCCTAAAAAAAATAGGGTAGCTTGTATTAACCTTTGTATTAATAGTACCTTGAGCCAACAGGAAAGTTCATGTAATGGTGGTGGCCCATGCCTGCCATAATCCCACTCCTCTGGTCAGGGACAGCTGCTGCCACTTGTGTGGCCAAGAGGTCTGGCCCCCCTCCTCCTTCCAACAGTGGGCCTGGCCACTAGAGTTAGAGGTGTCTCTCTTTGCCATCTGTTGCAGGCCATTGTCTGCTGCTATGTCCTGTCAGCCTGACAATAGGGCATGCACGCGCCACCTCCCCAGCGTGCACACCCTAATCTTCACCAGCTTATGGCTGGCCACCCTGGAGTGCTTAAGACACCTTTCCATGCGGGGAGGTGCATGAGCAATAGGTTAATCAAGCGTTTTAATTCCTGCGAAGGTGTGCTGTTCTGTTTGTCTGCCTGTGTACAAATCTCTTTTTCCTGACTCTGAGCCTCTGCTGCTTGACCCAACCAGTGCCTGATTACTGTATAAACCTTTATCTGCCTGCCCTGACCTTAGACCTGTTTGACAGATTCACATGTACTCTGCCTGCTCTGACCTCAGTCTTTCCCTGATTACAGTTTTACTTGATCCCTTGGTGCTCTACACTGGTGTCTCTAACCCTCGTGGGTCGGCTGGGACTACATAGGGGCTACTCCAGAAGGTAACAGCCTAGTGGTTCCCTTGCAGTGAAGCCCAGATGCCTATACAGGGGTTAAAGGGTGAATATCAGGGGACTGCCAAGATAATGCTCTTAGGATTTGCCCAATGTCAAACCTGCTGGTTGACGCAGTGGATGCACACCCACTGCTCGTAACAGTTTGCTCAGGCCATGGAACCTAATGCCCCACTCTGGATGGGTCTGCCTGAGGTATTGAAAGAACTGAATCACTAGCATGGTCACCAGGAGCAACTGTCTTACATGTATAATATTTTAGCTCAGCTGGATTCCTTGACCGCCGCAACCTCTAGCCGCAGCATCTGTACCTACATATCCACCAGTCGCAGCCTCTGGTGGCTCCGGGTTACGTCTGCCACTTCCTCCTCGCTTTGAAGGAGACCCAAAGTTATTCAGTGGGTTCATCAACCAGTTTGAGCTGCAACCACACCAGTTTCCTACTGACCAGGCCAAAGTAGCCTTTCTGGTGTCTTTCCTGAAGGGTGAGACTCTTTTCTGGGCTATCCCACTCTGGGAGAGAAGTGACCCTCTGAACAAACAACCTGAATGAATTCCTCACCACTTTCCACACAGTCTTTGAGGAACCAGGCCAAAATGCATCTGCCATTTCTTCCCTTCTGCGACTTTGGTAGGGCAACCTCACAGTTGAGCAGTATGCCATACAGGCCTGGAAAAATGATGATCTGGTGGCAGCTTTCTGGGGGGGTCTGTCAGGTTGTATTAAAGATAAACTGATGGGTCGTGATGCACCATCCACATTGGACGACCTGATTTCCCCTGCCACCTACATAGACCTCCAGTTCAAGGAGCATGCCAAGGAGGTAGCACGTTAAAGTAGATCTCCCAGATTGGCCCCATCCTTTCAGACACCCCTAACTCCTCCTCATCAGTTTAGGAAATCATGCAGGTGGATTGAGTCAGGAAGACAGAGAAGGAGCATCTGCACAGATGAAGTAATGACCTGTGCTTGTACTGTGGATCCAAGGCACACTACGTTCCAGGGGAGTAACAAGTAACTACGGGGCCCCATAGCACAACTTGGAATGCTGCCCGATTCCATCATGACCACTTTCAGCAACCTTTTCAGAAAAGCTTATGATTGGTTTCCCTAATGCATGGGTTAAGACATACATTGATGTTATAGTACAAGGATAATGCACATGGTGATGTCACAGTGCAGGGATAATAACATAGTACATAGTAACATAGTACATAAGGCCGAAAAAAGACACCCGTCCATCCAGTTCGGCCTGTTATCCTGCAAGTTGATCCAGAGGAAGGCAAAAAAAACCTGTGAGGTAGAAGCCAATTTTCCTCACTTTAGGGGAATAAAAAATTCCTTCCTGACTCGAATCAGGCAATCAGATAACTCCCTGGATCAACGACCCCTCCCTAGTAGCTATAGCCTGTAATATTATTACACTCCAGAAATACATCCAGGCCCCTCTTGAATTCCTTTATTGTACTCCCCATCACCACCTCCTCAGGCAGAGAGTTCCATAGTCTCACTGCTCTTACCGTAAAGAATCCTCTTCTATGTTCGTGTACAAACCTTCTTTCCTCCAGACGCAGAGGATGTCCCCTCGTCACAGTCACAGTCCTGGGGATAAATAGATAATGGGAGAGATCTCTGTACTGACCCCTGATATATTTATACATAGTAATTAGATCTCCCCTCAGTCGTCTTTTTTCTAACGTGAATAACCCTAATTTTGATAATCTTTCAGGGTACTGTAGTTGCCCCATTCCAGTTATTATTACTTTAGTTGCCCTCCTCTGGACCCTCTCCAGCTCTGCTATGTCTGCCTTGTTCACTGGAGCCCAGAACTGTACACAGTACTCCATGTGTGGTCTGACTAATGATTTGTAAAGTAGTAGGAATATGTTCTCATCACAGGCATCTATGCCCCTTTTGATGCAACCCATTATCTTATTGGCCTTGGCAGCAGCTGCCTGACACTGTTTTTTGCAGCTTAGTTTGCTGTTTATTAAAATTCCTAGATCCTTTTCCATGTCAGTGTTACCAAGTGTTTTACCATTTAGTATGTACGGGTGACTTGCATTATTCCTTCCCATGTGCATAACTTTACATTTGTCAGTGTTAAACCTCATCTAATGTATACAGTAATGTAATAAAAGTGGAATGATGTGCACAGTGATGTCACAGTACAGGGGTAGTTTACAACACTAAAATTATGCAAACAGTGAAGTCAATTGCAAGCATAATGCACTCATGATGTCACAGTACTGGAATAATGTGGTGATGTCACAGCCCAAAAAAGTGCAAAAAGTAAGGATGAAGGGAAAATGCAAAAAGAAGAAGTAACAATGAGGCTCCATAGCAAAATTTAGAATGGGGTTATATCACAATTTCCATGGCACCTTATGTACATTTTACCACCAGCAGCACCTTGTGTCTGAGTGGATGTGGGCCCCCTTAGTTGTTGGTCAGCTGCCTGCCTGCTACCCTGGTAGTTACGCCAGTGCTATGTTCATGTCTATAACGAGTGAGAGTGAATCTGGACCGCACATCCTCAATACTATGCTTTTGATATAACAACTGTTTTTCAGCATAATAAAACATGTCTTTTCAGCACAATATTAATAAATATAACCTATGCTATGCACTAAAAGGAGGCATTGGTATACAGTTTGATCAAAGAGCATAGGCCCACTTACCGCGACAAGGTTGCCTCTTCAAGTGGGGACCTACTCTAACTTTAGCGCGGCACTGCGCAGCGACCACCGGCACCTCCACACTGCGCCAGTAGACGACGGGACCCAGTGGCCACACAGCACCCTCACTGTGTGGCAAAGCCACCTTGGCCCTGGGTCCCATCGCTCTACCAGCACAAAAGCAGCAATGGCCACCGCTCAGCACCGCATAATGTGAACAGGTGCAAAAGGCTAACCTGTTCACAAACTCTCAGGAACTCCAACTGAGAGATGGTAGGAATTTATAGACCCTTAGCAGACTCCTGCCGATTAAAAACACCTGGGCCAAATGGGGAGGAGTGCTGATCCAGAATTGGTGAAAAAGAGAATAAGACAATAAATATAACGAGTGTGAGTGAATCTGGACCGCACATCCTCAATACTATGTTTTTGATATAACAACTGTTTTTCAGCATAATAAAACATGGCTTTTCAGCACAATATTAATAAATATAACCTATGCTATGCACTAAAAGGAGGCATTAGTATACAGTTAGATCAAGCTATTTTTATGTCTGCCCTCTCAAGGCAGGAAACTCCAGAGCCTTGGGTCTAGGATAGACAACCTGGGTTAAAGGTAAGTTCTCTCCAAAGTTAATTCTACCCATATTGCTGTCTTGCTGTGGGACTTGGTTTATCGTACAGACTGTCCTAGACTCTGGCTTTGTGGGAAACCTCCTCATCAGGCCTTGGTGAACCAATACAGCATACCTACTCTGCACTAAGAAACGTCTTTGGTGGTGACATTTGTCAATGGGATGGCACATCCTGTACCCATCCAGTACATCACTGTGCCCACGGAACTTCAAGTGGGTGCAAGTCATATGGAGAAGATTACTTTTTATGGTTTGTCTGTGTCTACCCTTCTGCTGGGACTTCCTGGCTTCATATGCACTGCCCTGTACTTGACATATTGTGTGTGACCAGAGGTTGCAGTTCACCTCAAACTTTGGAGTGCTATTTGTAAGCTTCTGGAAATTGAGTTAGATTTTTCCTCTGCCTAAAATGTACAGGCCAATGGATAGGTGGGGCGTATCAGACAGCTCTTGGTCAACTACCTGTGGCATTTCATGTGCGCATCGTGATAATTGGGCCATCTTGCCCCCCTGGGCAGTCTCATATAATAATCACCTCAGTGAATTCTCCGGTAAGACTCCGTTCTCCATTTTCTATGGTCGTCAATTAAGAATCTATCTCTTCTGGAGTTCTGGCAGCCGACTGTGCTGTCAAGAATTTTCTTCAGACCTGGCAAGAAACAAACACTTCCCTGCTACAGGCCTCTGCTTGGATGAAGAGGGTTGCAGATCATAAACGCAGAGCTCCACTTTGATTTTCTAATGGGCATAAGGTCTGGCACTCCTCAAACAACATTTAGGCTTAAGGTGCCCTCATACAAGTTGGCACCTTGTTTATTTGGCTTTTCAAGGCGTTGAAGTAGTTGAAACCCGTTTGTTACAAACTACGCCTTCCTGCCTCATTTCGTGGTCCCATCTCTTTTCATGTCTCTTCTTAAGCCAGTTATGTTAAATCTGTATTCCATCAAACCATTTCTAAGGAATGCTGCAACTTCAGTGGGGTTCTAGGCTTATTGTTCGGAACCGGCTGACTCTTTTCTAAAAGGATTATGCTATCTATTAAGACATGTGTAATTTTTCTCTGCGAGCTCAATAATTGTCTGGGATGCTTTTAAGGATTTATAAGGAATAATCTTTCCCAGGCCATTAACATGATAAACACTCATAGGGATCTGTTGCAGCTCGAGACAGAAGGTCTATCAGTGGAACGATTGTATACGGCAAATTCTACTCCGTCTTGGCACACAGAGTGGTTACAAAAGTAGGCCGCAGTACAGGGAGCACATACTATCGCTGCAAATCAAAAAGTGTTTTTCTGGAAGCAGCCTGTTTTTGAGCATGGGGATCGTAGTGGGAAACTCCTGACATTTCTGTCCAGGGGACATACTACCCCGCCGGTAATTACTGAATTATATTCAGTAGATGGCGTGAAGCTGCAATCTCCTGCTGACATTCTAGCTACATTTCAACAATATTTTTCCTGTTTATATAGTTCCCATGTGGCGTGTGCCTTTTTGGCCACTGTTGCCTTACGAAAACTTACTACTGACCAGCGAGCATATCTTGACGCTCCCCTTACAGTCTCAGATATTATGGAAGCCATTGCTTCTTCGAAGAATTGTAAAACACCGGGCCCAGATGGCCTTCCAGAGAGATTCTACAAAAAAATTTGTAGTGCCATGTTTACCAGAGCCCAAGAAGTGGGTATTCTCCCCCCTTCCTTATATGACGCTAAAATATTTGTACTACCTAAGCCTGGTAAAGATCCTCCTAAATGTGATTCTTACCGACCAATCTCTTTACTACAAACTGACCTTAAAATTGTAGTGAAGGCTTTGGCAGGTAGGCTCAATAAGGTTGTTTTATCTCTGGTTAAGCATGACCAAATAGGCTTCATGCCTGATAAAATTGCTTTTTTAAGTATCCGGCATCTTTATTCTAACATTCAGGCATGTCATGCCCACATTGGCTCTAGAGTAGTAGTGTCCCTTGATGTGGCAAAAGCTTTCGGTTTTGGCCCTGTTTTTATTTCATGGGTACGTATTCTATATCATGCTCCTGTGCCTGTATCAGTGGTTGGTTTTTAGATTCTTTCCCTCTAGGGCATGGCAATAGACAAGATTGCCCCCTATCTCCCTTATTATACGCTATATCTGTAGAACATCTTGCTGAATAGTTGCATTTGGATCCTGTTCTTCTTGGTCTGAAGAATGGTGGACCGGAGGAACAGGTAGGACTTTACACTGACGATATGATACTATATCTCACAGACCTGGGTACCTCATTGCAGCGGGTATTAGCCAGTCAAGCAGTTTGGTCTTTATTCAGGTCTCAAAATTAACTGAGAGAAATCTCTCATTATGCCTTTAGATTCCTTTTCTAAGACAGCAGAGCAGGCCGCCCTTCCCCTACAATGGTGGAGTTCATTAACATATTTAGTAAATGTATACTGGACTATCTCTTAATGTCTTTCCACTTCTGGACTATATTTGCTCCAAGACAAGAATATGGTCACATCTACCTTTGTCAGTGGCAGGCTGTGTCAATTTAGTGAAAATGATTCTTCTACCAAAAATATTGTATATTACTCTACAAGCCCCTATATATATTCTTCATAAATTTTTTTCCAAAAAGTGAACTCTTTTCTTATTCCCTTTGTGTGACGTGAAGGAAGGTCTAAGCTAGCATGGCATATTATGTGAAATCCCTAGGATTGTAGGGGAATGGCGGTCCTTGATGATCAACTCTACTATTTTTCTGCCAAACTATCTCAACTCATTACATGGGGTAATTTGGAGCGTCAAAAAATTTGACTTCTAGTAGTAGATGACTCACCCAAGCCCATTACAGACCCCAGGTATGCTGTCTTTATTAAGAAGAGAGTATCCTCTCTCCTTATTTCACTGAATTTCCTACCACAACAGGTCAATCAAATCTTGACTCATATCCTATTCCACTATGGGAATTCCCAGTACCATGCCCATACTCCTCTCTGGTTTAATAGTACGCTCCCAGAATTACTCTCTATTCCAGAACCGGACTTGTAGCTTGAATCCGGTATACTGTATGTTGGATGAATAGTTGCTAATGGAGCCATTAAACGGTTTCAAATCCTAAAAGAGGAATTCAGTTTCTCTAATTGCATGATGTTTCAGAACCGTCAAGTGCGAAAAGCTTACTGTGAGCAGTTTGGGACTCGGGCCATAGCTCTTTCTGAATTCCCTATACCGCCACTTATACTAAAAGGTAGTCTAAAATTGAGTATTTCTATTATTTATAAATGCCTCCTAACTAGAGTTGAGCGAACACCTGGATGTTCGGGTTCGAGAAGTTCGGCCGAACTTCCCGGAAATGTTCGGGTTCGGGATCCGAACCCGAACCGAACTTCGTCCCGAACCCGAACCCCATTGAAGTCAATAGGGACCCGAACTTTTCGGCACTAAAAAGGCTGTAAAACAGCCCAGGAAAGAGCTAGAGGGCTGCAAAAGGCAGCAACATGTTGGTAAATCCCCTGCAAACAAATGTGGATAGGGAAATGAATTAAAATAAAAATAAAAAAAATAAAAATGACCCAATATCAATTGGACAGAGGTCCCATAGCAGAGAATCTGGCTTCACGTCAGCAGAGAATCAGTCTCTTCATGCCATAGCAAAGAATTTGGCTTCATGTCAGCAGAGAATCAGTCTCTTCATGCCATAGCAGAGAATCTGGCTTCATGTCACCCACCACTGGAAGAGGCCACTGTCACATATTTAGGCCCCGGCACCCAGACAGAGGAGAGCGGTCCCGTAACAGAGAATCTGGCCTTATGTCAGCGCAGAATCTGTCTTCATGTCATAGCAGAGAATCAGGCTTCACGTCACCCACCACTGGAACAGGCCACTGTCACACATTTAGGCCCAGGCACCCAGGCAGAGGAGAGAGGTCCTGTAACAGAGAATCTGGCCTTATGTCAGGGAAATGAATTAAAATAAAAATAAAAAAAATAAAAATGACCCAATATCAATTGGACAGAGGTCCCATAGCAGAGAATCTGGCTTCACGTCAGCAGAGAATCAGTCTCTTCATGCCATAGCAAAGAATCTGGCTTCATGTCAGCAGAGAATCAGTCTCTTCATGCCATAGCAGAGAATCTGGCTTCATGTCACCCACCACTGGAAGAGGCCACTGTCACATATTTAGGCCCCGGCACCCAGACAGAGGAGAGAGGTCCTGTAACAGAGAATCTGGCCTTATGTCAGCGCAGAATCTGTCTTCATGTCATAGCAGAGAATCAGGCTTCACGTCACCCACCACTGGAACAGGCCACTGTCACACATTTAGGCCCAGGCACCCAGGCAGAGGAGAGAGGTCCTGTAACAGAGAATCTGGCCTTATGTCAGCGCAGAATCTGTCTTCATGTCATAGCAGAGAATCAGGCTTCACGTCACCCACCACTGGAACAGGCCACTGTCACATATTTAGGCCCAGGCACCCAGGCAGAGGAGAGAGGTCCCGTAACAGAGAATCTGGCCTTATGTCAGCACAGAATCTGTCTTCATGTCATAGCAGAGAATCAGGCTTCACGTCACCCACCACTGGAACAGGCCACTGTCACATATTTAGGCCCAGGCACCCAGGCAGAGGAGAGAGGTCCCGTAACAGAGAATCTGGCCTTATGTCAGCGCAGAATCTGACTTCATGTCATAGCAGAGATTCAGGCTTCACGTCACCCACCACTGGAACAGGCCACTGTCACATATTTAGGCCCAGGCACCCAGGCAGAGGAGAGAGGTCCCGTAACAGAGAATCTGGCCTTATGTCAGCGCAGAATCTGTCTTCATGTCATAGCAGAGAATCAGGCTTCACGTCACCCACCACTGGAACAGGCCACTGTCACATATTTAGGCCCAGGCACCCAGGCAGAGGAGAGAGGTCCCGTAACAGAGAATCTGGCCTTATGTCAGCGCAGAATCTGTCTTCATGTCATAGCAGAGAATCAGGCTTCACGTCACCCACCACTGGAACAGGCCACTGTCACATATTTAGGCCCAGGCACCCAGGCAGAGGAGAGAGGTCCCGTAACAGAGAATCTGGCCTTATGTCAGCGCAGAATCTGTCTTCATGTCAAAGCAGAGAATCAGGCTTCACGTCACCCACCACTGGAACAGGCCACTGTCACACATTTAGGCCCAGGCACCCAGGCAGAGGAGAGAGGTCCCGTAACAGAGAATCTGGCCTTATGTCAGCGCAGAATCTGTCTTCATGTCATAGCAGAGAATCAGGCTTCACGTCACCCACCACTAGAACAGGCCACTGTCACACATTTAGGCCCAGGCACCCAGGCAGAGGAGAGAGGTCCCGTAACAGAGAATCTGGCCTTATGTCAGCGCAGAATCTGTCTTCATGTCATAGCAGAGAATCAGGCTTCACGTCACCCACCACTAGAACAGGCCACTGTCACATATTTAGGCCCAGGCACCCAGGCAGAGGAGAGAGGTCCCGTAACAGAGAATCTGGCCTTATGTCAGCGCAGAATCTGTCTTCATGTCATAGCAGAGAATCAGGCTTCACGTCACCCACCACTGGAACAGGCCACTGTCACACATTTAGGCCCAGGCACCCAGGCAGAGGAGAGAGGTCCTGTAACAGAGAATCTGGCCTTATGTCAGTGCAGAATATGTCTTCATGTCATAGCAGAGAATCAGGCTTCACGTCACCCACCACTGGAACAGGCCACTGTCACATATTTAGGCCCAGGCACCCAGGCAGAGGAGAGAGGTCCCGTAACAGAGAATCTGGCCTTATGTCAGCCTAGAATCTGTCTTCATGTCATAGCAGAGAATCAGGCTTCACGTCACCCACCACTGGAACAGGCCACTGTCACATATTTAGACCCAGGCAGAGGAGAGAGGTCCCGTAACAGAGAATCTGGCCTTATGTCAGCGCAGAATCTGTCTTCATGTCATAGCAGAGAATCAGGCTTCACGTCACCCACCACTGGAACAGGCCACTGTCACACATTTAGGCCCAGGCACCCAGGCAGAGGAGAGAGGTCCCGTAACAGAGAATCTGACCTTATGTCAGCGCAGAATCTGTCTTCATGTCATAGCAGAGAATCAGGCTTCACGTCACCCACCACTAGAACAGGCCACTGTCACACATTTAGGCCCAGGCACCCAGGCAGAGGAGAGAGGTCCCGTAACAGAGAATCTGGCCTTATGTCAGCGCAGAATCTGTCTTCATGTCATAGCAGAGAATCAGGCTTCACGTCACCCACCACTGGAACAGGCCACTGTCACACATTTAGGCCCAGGCACCCAGGCAGAGGAGAGAGGTCCCGTAACAGAGAATCTGGCCTTATGTCAGCGCAGAATCTGTCTTCATGTCATAGCAGAGAATCAGGCTTCACGTCACCCACCACTGGAACAGGCCACTGTCACACATTTAGGCCCAGGCACCCAGGCAGAGGAGAGAGGTCCCGTAACAGAGAATCTGGCCTTATGTCAGCGCAGAATCTGTCTTCATGTCATAGCAGAGAATCAGGCTTCACGTCACCCACCACTGGAACAGGCCACTGTCACACATTTAGGCCCAGGCACAGGAGAGAGGTCCCGTAACAGAGAATCTGGCCTTATGTCAGCGCAGAATCTGTCTTCATGTCATAGCAGAGAATCAGGCTTCACGTCACCCACCACTGGAACAGGCCACTGTCACACATTTAGGCCCAGGCACCCAGGCAGAGGAGAGAGGTCCCGTAACAGAGAATCTGGCCTTATGTCAGCGCAGAATCTGTCTTCATGTCATAGCAGAGATTCAGGCTTCACGTCACCCACCACTGGAACAGGCCACTGTCACATATTTAGGCCCAGGCACCCAGGCAGAGGAGAGAGGTCCCGTAACAGAGAATCTGGTCTTATGTCAGCGCAGAATCTGTCTTCATGTCATAGCAGAGAATCAGGCTTCACGTCACCCACCACTGGAACAGGCCACTGTCACATATTTAGGCCCAGGCACCCAGGCAGAGGAGAGAGGTCCCGTAACAGAGAATCTGGCCTTATGTCAGCGCAGAATCTGTCTTCATGTCATAGCAGAGAATCAGGCTTCACGTCACCCACCACTGGAACAGGCCACTGTCACATATTTAGGCCCAGGCACCCAGGCAGAGGAGAGAGGTCCCGTAACAGAGAATCTGGCCTTATGTCAGCGCAGAATCTGTCTTCATGTCAAAGCAGAGAATCAGGCTTCACGTCACCCACCACTGGAACAGGCCACTGTCACACATTTAGGCCCAGGCACCCAGGCAGAGGAGAGAGGTCCCGTAACAGAGAATCTGGCCTTATGTCAGCGCAGAATCTGTCTTCATGTCATAGCAGAGAATCAGGCTTCACGTCACCCACCACTAGAACAGGCCACTGTCACACATTTAGGCCCAGGCACCCAGGCAGAGGAGAGAGGTCCCGTAACAGAGAATCTGGCCTTATGTCAGCGCAGAATCTGTCTTCATGTCATAGCAGAGAATCAGGCTTCACGTCACCCACCACTAGAACAGGCCACTGTCACATATTTAGGCCCAGGCACCCAGGCAGAGGAGAGAGGTCCCGTAACAGAGAATCTGGCCTTATGTCAGCGCAGAATCTGTCTTCATGTCATAGCAGAGAATCAGGCTTCACGTCACCCACCACTGGAACAGGCCACTGTCACACATTTAGGCCCAGGCACCCAGGCAGAGGAGAGAGGTTCTGTAACAGAGAATCTGGCCTTATGTCAGCGCAGAATCTGTCTTCATGTCATAGCAGAGAATAATGCTTCACGTCACCCACCACTGGAACAGGCCACTGTCACATATTTAGGCCCAGGCACCCAGGCAGAGGAGAGAGGTCCCGTAACAGAGAATCTGGCCTTATGTCAGCCTAGAATCTGTCTTCATGTCATAGCAGAGAATCAGGCTTCACGTCACCCACCACTGGAACAGGCCACTGTCACATATTTAGGCCCAGGCACCCAGGCAGAGGAGAGAGGTCCCGTAACAGAGAATCTGGCCTTATGTCTGCACAGAATCTGTCTTCATGTCATAGCAGAGAATCAGGCTTCACGTCACCCACCACTGGAACAGGCCATTGTCACATATTTAGGCCCAGGCACCCAGGCAGAGGAGAGAGGTCCCGTAACAGAGAATCTGGCCTTATGTCAGCGCAGAATCTGTCTTCATGTCATAGAGGAGAATCAGGCTTCACGTCACCCACCACTGGAACAGGCCACTGTCACACATTTAGGCCCAGGCACCCAGGCAGAGGAGAGAGGTCCCGTAACAGAGAATCTGACCTTATGTCAGCGCAGAATCTGTCTTCATGTCATAGCAGAGAATCAGGCTTCACGTCACCCACCACTAGAACAGGCCACTGTCACACATTTAGGCCCAGGCACCCAGGCAGAGGAGAGAGGTCCCGTAACAGAGAATCTGGCCTTATGTCAGCGCAGAATCTGTCTTCATGTCATAGCAGAGAATCAGGCTTCACGTCACCCACCACTAGAACAGGCCACTGTCACATATTTAGGCCCAGGCACCCAGGCAGAGGAGAGAGGTCCCGTAACAGAGAATCTGGCCTTATGTCAGCGCAGAATCTGTCTTCATGTCATAGCAGAGAATCAGGCTTCACGTCACCCACCACTGGAACAGGCCACTGTCACACATTTAGGCCCAGGCACCCAGGCAGAGGAGAGAGGTCCCGTAACAGAGAATCTGGCCTTATGTCAGCGCAGAATCTGTCTTCATGTCATAGCAGAGAATCAGGCTTCACGTCACCCACCACTAGAACAGGCCACTGTCACACATTTAGGCCCAGGCACCCAGGCAGAGGAGAGAGGTCCCGTAACAGAGAATCTGGCCTTATGTCAGCGCAGAATCTGTCTTCATGTCATAGCAGAGAATCAGGCTTCACGTCACCCACCACTGGAACAGGCCACTGTCACATATTTAGGCCCAGGCACCCAGGCAGAGGAGAGAGGTCCCGTAACAGAGAATCTGGTCTTATGTCAGCGCAGAATCTGTCTTCATGTCATAGCAGAGAATCAGGCTTCACGTCACCCACCACTAGAACAGGCCACTGTCACATATTTAGGCCCAGGCACCCAGGCAGAGGAGAGAGGTCCCGTAACAGAGAATCTGGCCTTATGTCAGCGCAGAATCTGTCTTTATGTCATAGCAGAGAATCAGGCTTCACGTCACCCACCACTGGAACAGGCCACTGTCACATATTTAGGCCCAGGCACCCAGGCAGAGGAGAGAGGTCCCGTAACAGAGAATCTGGCCTTATGTCAGCGCAGAATCTGTCTTCATGTCAAAGCAGAGAATCAGGCTTCACGTCACCCACCACTGGAACAGGCCACTGTCACACATTTAGGCCCAGGCACCCAGGCAGAGGAGAGAGGTCCCGTAACAGAGAATCTGGCCTTATGTCAGCGCAGAATCTGTCTTCATGTCATAGCAGAGAATCAGGCTTCACGTCACCCACCACTAGAACAGGCCACTGTCACACATTTAGGCGCAGGCACCCAGGCAGAGGAGAGAGGTCCCGTAACAGAGAATCTGGCCTTATGGCAGCGCAGAATCTGTCTTCATGTCATAGCAGAGAATCAGGCTTCACGTCACCCACCACTAGAACAGGCCACTGTCACACATTTAGGCCCAGGCACCCAGGCAGAGGAGAGAGGTCCCGTAACAGAGAATCTGGCCTTATGTCAGCGCAGAATCTGTCTTCATGTCATAGCAGAGAATCAGGCTTCACGTCACCCACCACTAGAACAGGCCACTGTCACATATTTAGGCCCAGGCACCCAGGCAGAGGAGAGAGGTCCCGTAACAGAGAATCTGGCCTTATGTCAGCGCAGAATCTGTCTTCATGTCATAGCAGAGAATCAGGCTTCACGTCACCCACCACTGGAACAGGCCACTGTCACACATTTAGGCCCAGGCACCCAGGCAGAGGAGAGAGGTCCTGTAACAGAGAATCTGGCCTTATGTCAGCGCAGAATCTGTCTTCATGTCATAGCAGAGAATAAGGCTTCACGTCACCCACCACTGGAACAGGCCACTGTCACATATTTAGGCCCAGGCACCCAGGCAGAGGAGAGAGGTCCCGTAACAGAGAATCTGGCCTTATGTCAGCCTAGAATCTGTCTTCATGTCATAGCAGAGAATCAGGCTTCACGTCACCCACCACTGGAACAGGCCACTGTCACATATTTAGGCCCAGGCACCCAGGCAGAGGAGAGAGGTCCCGTAACAGAGAATCTGGCCTTATGTCAGCACAGAATCTGTCTTCATGTCATAGCAGAGAATCAGGCTTCACGTCACCCACCACTGGAACAGGCCACTGTCACATATTTAGGCCCAGGCACCCAGGCAGAGGAGAGAGGTCCCGTAACAGAGAATCTGGCCTTATGTCAGCGCAGAATCTGTCTTCATGTCATAGCAGAGAATCAGGCTTCACGTCACCCACCACTGGAACAGGCCACTGTCACACATTTAGGCCCAGGCACCCAGGCAGAGGAGAGAGGTCCCGTAACAGAGAATCTGACCTTATGTCAGCGCAGAATCTGTCTTCATGTCATAGCAGAGAATCAGGCTTCACGTCACCCACCACTAGAACAGGCCACTGTCACACATTTAGGCCCAGGCACCCAGGCAGAGGAGAGAGGTCCCGTAACAGAGAATCTGGCCTTATGTCAGCGCAGAATCTGTCTTCATGTCAAAGCAGAGAATCAGGCTTCACGTCACCCACCACTGGAACAGGCCACTGTCACACATTTAGGCCCAGGCACCCAGGCAGAGGAGAGAGGTCCCGTAACAGAGAATCTGGCCTTATGTCAGCGCAGAATCTGTCTTCATGTCATAGCAGAGAATCAGGCTTCACGTCACCCACCACTAGAACAGGCCACTGTCACACATTTAGGCCCAGGCACCCAGGCAGAGGAGAGAGGTCCCGTAACAGAGAATCTGGCCTTATGTCAGCGCAGAATCTGTCTTCATGTCATAGCAGAGAATCAGGCTTCACGTCACCCACCACTAGAACAGGCCACTGTCACATATTTAGGCCCAGGCACCCAGGCAGAGGAGAGAGGTCCCGTAACAGAGAATCTGGCCTTATGTCAGCGCAGAATCTGTCTTCATGTCATAGCAGAGAATCAGGCTTCACGTCACCCACCACTGGAACAGGCCACTGTCACACATTTAGGCCCAGGCACCCAGGCAGAGGAGAGAGGTCCTGTAACAGAGAATCTGGCCTTATGTCAGCGCAGAATCTGTCTTCATGTCATAGCAGAGAATAATGCTTCACGTCACCCACCACTGGAACAGGCCACTGTCACATATTTAGGCCCAGGCACCCAGGCAGAGGAGAGAGGTCCCGTAACAGAGAATCTGGCCTTATGTCAGCCTAGAATCTGTCTTCATGTCATAGCAGAGAATCAGGCTTCACGTCACCCACCACTGGAACAGGCCACTGTCACATATTTAGGCCCAGGCACCCAGGCAGAGGAGAGAGGTCCCGTAACAGAGAATCTGGCCTTATGTCTGCACAGAATCTGTCTTCATGTCATAGCAGAGAATCAGGCTTCACGTCACCCACCACTGGAACAGGCCATTGTCACATATTTAGGCCCAGGCACCCAGGCAGAGGAGAGAGGTCCCGTAACAGAGAATCTGGCCTTATGTCAGCGCAGAATCTGTCTTCATGTCATAGAGGAGAATCAGGCTTCACGTCACCCACCACTGGAACAGGCCACTGTCACACATTTAGGCCCAGGCACCCAGGCAGAGGAGAGAGGTCCCGTAACAGAGAATCTGACCTTATGTCAGCGCAGAATCTGTCTTCATGTCATAGCAGAGAATCAGGCTTCACGTCACCCACCACTAGAACAGGCCACTGTCACACATTTAGGCCCAGGCACCCAGGCAGAGGAGAGAGGTCCCGTAACAGAGAATCTGGCCTTATGTCAGCGCAGAATCTGTCTTCATGTCATAGCAGAGAATCAGGCTTCACGTCACCCACCACTAGAACAGGCCACTGTCACATATTTAGGCCCAGGCACCCAGGCAGAGGAGAGAGGTCCCGTAACAGAGAATCTGGCCTTATGTCAGCGCAGAATCTGTCTTCATGTCATAGCAGAGAATCAGGCTTCACGTCACCCACCACTGGAACAGGCCACTGTCACACATTTAGGCCCAGGCACCCAGGCAGAGGAGAGAGGTCCCGTAACAGAGAATCTGGCCTTATGTCAGCGCAGAATCTGTCTTCATGTCATAGCAGAGAATCAGGCTTCACGTCACCCACCACTAGAACAGGCCACTGTCACACATTTAGGCCCAGGCACCCAGGCAGAGGAGAGAGGTCCCGTAACAGAGAATCTGGCCTTATGTCAGCGCAGAATCTGTCTTCATGTCATAGCAGAGAATCAGGCTTCACGTCACCCACCACTGGAACAGGCCACTGTCACATATTTAGGCCCAGGCACCCAGGCAGAGGAGAGAGGTCCCGTAACAGAGAATCTGGTCTTATGTCAGCGCAGAATCTGTCTTCATGTCATAGCAGAGAATCAGGCTTCACGTCACCCACCACTAGAACAGGCCACTGTCACATATTTAGGCCCAGGCACCCAGGCAGAGGAGAGAGGTCCCGTAACAGAGAATCTGGCCTTATGTCAGCGCAGAATCTGTCTTTATGTCATAGCAGAGAATCAGGCTTCACGTCACCCACCACTGGAACAGGCCACTGTCACATATTTAGGCCCAGGCACCCAGGCAGAGGAGAGAGGTCCCGTAACAGAGAATCTGGCCTTATGTCAGCGCAGAATCTGTCTTCATGTCAAAGCAGAGAATCAGGCTTCACGTCACCCACCACTGGAACAGGCCACTGTCACACATTTAGGCCCAGGCACCCAGGCAGAGGAGAGAGGTCCCGTAACAGAGAATCTGGCCTTATGTCAGCGCAGAATCTGTCTTCATGTCATAGCAGAGAATCAGGCTTCACGTCACCCACCACTAGAACAGGCCACTGTCACACATTTAGGCGCAGGCACCCAGGCAGAGGAGAGAGGTCCCGTAACAGAGAATCTGGCCTTATGGCAGCGCAGAATCTGTCTTCATGTCATAGCAGAGAATCAGGCTTCACGTCACCCACCACTAGAACAGGCCACTGTCACACATTTAGGCCCAGGCACCCAGGCAGAGGAGAGAGGTCCCGTAACAGAGAATCTGGCCTTATGTCAGCGCAGAATCTGTCTTCATGTCATAGCAGAGAATCAGGCTTCACGTCACCCACCACTAGAACAGGCCACTGTCACATATTTAGGCCCAGGCACCCAGGCAGAGGAGAGAGGTCCCGTAACAGAGAATCTGGCCTTATGTCAGCGCAGAATCTGTCTTCATGTCATAGCAGAGAATCAGGCTTCACGTCACCCACCACTGAAACAGGCCACTGTCACACATTTAGGCCCAGGCACCCAGGCAGAGGAGAGAGGTCCTGTAACAGAGAATCTGGCCTTATGTCAGCGCAGAATCTGTCTTCATGTCATAGCAGAGAATAAGGCTTCACGTCACCCACCACTGGAACAGGCCACTGTCACATATTTAGGCCCAGGCACCCAGGCAGAGGAGAGAGGTCCCGTAACAGAGAATCTGGCCTTATGTCAGCCTAGAATCTGTCTTCATGTCATAGCAGAGAATCAGGCTTCACGTCACCCACCACTGGAACAGGCCACTGTCACATATTTAGGCCCAGGCACCCAGGCAGAGGAGAGAGGTCCCGTAACAGAGAATCTGGCCTTATGTCAGCACAGAATCTGTCTTCATGTCATAGCAGAGAATCAGGCTTCACGTCACCCACCACTGGAACAGGCCACTGTCACATATTTAGGCCCAGGCACCCAGGCAGAGGAGAGAGGTCCCGTAACAGAGAATCTGGCCTTATGTCAGCGCAGAATCTGTCTTCATGTCATAGCAGAGAATCAGGCTTCACGTCACCCACCACTGGAACAGGCCACTGTCACACATTTAGGCCCAGGCACCCAGGCAGAGGAGAGAGGTCCCGTAACAGAGAATCTGACCTTATGTCAGCGCAGAATCTGTCTTCATGTCATAGCAGAGAATCAGGCTTCACGTCACCCACCACTAGAACAGGCCACTGTCACACATTTAGGCCCAGGCACCCAGGCAGAGGAGAGAGGTCCCGTAACAGAGAATCTGGCCTTATGTCAGCGCAGAATCTGTCTTCATGTCATAGCAGAGAATCAGGCTTCACGTCACCCACCACTAGAACAGGCCACTGTCACATATTTAGGCCCAGGCACCCAGGCAGAGGAGAGAGATCCCGTAACAGAGAATCTGGCCTTATGTCAGTGCAGAATCTGTCTTCATGTCATAGCAGAGAATCAGGCTTCACGTCACCCACCACTGGAACAGGCCACTGTCACACATTTAGGCCCAGGCACCCAGGCAGAGGAGAGAGGTCCCGTAACAGAGAATCTGGCCTTATGTCAGCGCAGAATCTGTCTTCATGTCATAGCAGAGAATCAGGCTTCACGTCACCCACCACTGGAACAGGCCACTGTCACACATTTAGGCCCAGGCACCCAGGCAGAGGAGAGAGGTCCCGTAACAGAGAATCTGGCCTTATGTCAGCGCAGAATCTGTCTTCATGTCATAGCAGAGAATCAGGCTTCACGTCACCCACCACTAGAACAGGCCACTGTCACACATTTAGGCCCAGGCACCCAGGCAGAGGAGAGAGGTCCCGTAACAGAGAATCTGGCCTTATGTCAGCGCAGAATCTGTCTTCATGTCATAGCAGAGAATCAGGCTTCACGTCACCCACCACTGGAACAGGCCACTGTCACACATTTAGGCCCAGGCACCCAGGCAGAGGAGAGAGGTCCCGTAACAGAGAATCTGGCCTTATGTCAGCGCAGAATCTGTCTTCATGTCATAGCAGAGAATCAGGCTTCACGTCACCCACCACTGGAACAGGCCACTGTCACACATTTAGGCCCAGGCACCCAGGCAGAGGAGAGAGGTCCCGTAACAGAGAATCTGGCCTTATGTCAGCGCAGAATCTGTCTTCATGTCATAGCAGAGAATCAGGCTTCACGTCACCCACCACTGGAACAGGCCACTGTCACACATTTAGGCCCCGGCACCCAGACAGAGGAGAGGTTCATTCAACTTTGGGTTGCCCCACAATATAATGGTAAAATGAAATTAAAAATAGTATTGAATGAGGAAGTGCCCTGGAGTAGAATAATATATTGTTAAGGGGAGGTAGTTAATATCTAATCTGCACAAGGGATGGACAGGTCCTGTGGGATCCATGCCTGGTTGATTTTTTTGAACGTCAGCTTATCCACATTGGCTGTAGACAGGCGGCTGCATTTGTCTGTAATGACGCCCCCTGCCGTGCTGAATACACGTTCAGACAAAACGCTGGCCGCCGGGCAGGCCAGCACCTCCAAGGCATAAAAGGCTAGCTCTGGCCACGTGGACAATTTTGAGACCCAGAAGTTGAATGGGGCCGAACCATCAGTCAGTACGTGGAGGGGTGTGCACAGGTACTGTTCCACCATGTTAGTGAAATGTTGCCTCCTGCTAACACGTTCTGTATCAGGTGGTGGTGCAGTTAGCTGTGGCGTGGTGACAAAACTTTTCCACATCTCTGCCATGCTAACCCTGCCCTCAGAGGAGCTGGGCGTGACACAGCTGCGTTGGCGACCTCTTGCTCCTCCTCTGCCTTCGCCTTGGGCTTCCACTGGTTCCCCTGTGACATTTGGGAATGCTCTCAGTAGCGCGTCTACCAACGTGCGCTTGTACTCGCGCATCTTCCTATCACGCTCCAGTGTAGGAAGTAAGGTGGGCACATTGTCTTTGTACCGGGGATCCAGCAGGGTGGCAACCCAGTAGTCCGCACACGTTAAAATGTGGGCAACTCTGCTGTCGTTGCGCAGGCACTGCAGCATGTAGTCGCTCATGTGTGCCAGGCTGCCCAGAGGTAAGGACAAGCTGTCCTCTGTGGGAGGCGTATCGTCATCGTCCTGTGTTTCCCCCCAGCCACGCACCAGTGATGGGCCCGAGCTGCTTTGGGTGCCACCCCGCTGTGAACATGCTTCATCCTCATCCTCCTCCACCTCCTCCTCATCCTCGTCCTCCTCGTCCTCCAGTAGTGGGCCCTGTCTGGCCACATTTGTACCTGGCCTCTGGTGTTGCAAAAAACCTCCCTCTGAGTCACTTCGAAGAGACTGGCCTGAAAGTGCTAAAAATGACCCCTCTTCCTCCTGGGCCACCTCCTCTTCCATCATCGCCCTAAGTGTTTTCTCAAGGAGACATAGAAGTGGTATTGTAACGCTGATAACGGCATCATCGCCACTGGCCATGTTGGTGGAGTACTCGAAACAACGCAACAGGGCACACAGGTCTCGCATGGAGGCCCAGTCATTGGTTGTGAAGTGTGTCTGATCCACAGTGCGACTGACCCGTGCGTGCTGCAGCTGAAACTCCACTATGGCCTGCTGCTGCTCGCACAGTCTGTCCAGCATATGCAAGGTGGAGTTCCACCTGGTGGGTACGTCGCATATGAGGCGGTGAACGGGAAGGCCGAAGTTACGCTGTAGCGCAGACAGGCGAGCAGCGGCAGGGTGTGAACGCCGGAAGCGCGAACAGACGGCCCGCACTTTATGCAGCAGCTCTGACATGTCGGGGTAGTTGCGAATGAACTTCTGCACCACCAAATTCAGCACATGCGCCAGGCAAGGGATGTGCGTCAAACCGGCTAGTCCCAGAGCTGCAACGAGATTTCGCCCATTATCGCACACCACCAGGCCGGGCTTGAGGCTCACCGGCAGCAACCACTCGTCGGTCTGCTGTTCTATACCCCGCCACAACTCCTGTGCGGTGTGGGGCCTGTCCCCCAAACATATGAGTTTCAGAATGGCCTGCTGACGTTTACCCCGGGCTGTGCTGAATTTGGTGGTGAAGGTGTGTGGCTGACTGGATGAGCAGGTGGAAGAAGAGGAGGAGGAAGCTGAGTAGGAGGAGGAGGAGACAGGAGGCAAAGAATGTTGCCCTGCGATCCTTGGCGGCGGAAGGACGTGCGCCAAACAGCTCTCCGCCTGGGGCCCAGCCGCCACTACATTTACCCAGTGTGCAGTTAGGGAGATATAGCGTCCCTGGCCGTGCTTACTGGTCCACGTATCTGACACTTGTTTGTGCAGGGAAGGCACGGCTCTCTTGGAGAAGTAGTGCCGGCTGGGAACAACATACTGTGGGACAGCAAGTGACAGGAGCTGTTTGAAGCTGTGTGTGTCCACCAGCCTAAATGACAGCATTTCATAGGCCAGTAGTTTAGAAATGCTGGCATTCAGGGCCAGGGATCGAGGGTGGCTAGGTGGGAATTTACGCTTTCTCTCAAATGTTTGTGAGATGGAGAGCTGAACGCTGCCGTGTGACATGGTTGAGATGCTTGGTGACGCAGGTGGTGGTGTTGGTGGTACATCCCATGTTTGCTGGGCGGCAGGGGCCAACGTTCCTCCAGAGGAAGAGGCCGAGGCGGCGGCAGCAGCAGCAGAAGAGGCCGAGGCGGCGGCAGCAGCAGAAGAGGCAGCAGGGGGAGCCTGAGTGACTTCCTTGTTTTTAAGGTGTTTACTCCACTGCAGTTCATGCTTTGAATGCAGGTGCCTGGTCATGCAGGTTGTGCTAAGGTTCAGAACGTTAATGCCTCGCTTCAGGCTCTGATGGCACAGCGTGCAAACCACTCGGGTCTTGTCGTCAGCACATTGTTTGAAGAAGTGCCATGCCAGGGAACTCCTTGAAGCTGCCTTTGGGGTGCTCGGTCCCAGATGGCGGCGGTCAGTAGCAGGCGGAGTCTCTTGGCGGCGGGTGTTCTGATTTTGCCCACTGCTCCCTCTTTTGCTACGCTGTTGGCTCGGTCTCACCACTGCCTCTTCCTCCGAACTGTGAAAGTCAGTGGCACGACCTTCATTCCATGTGGGGTCTAGGACCTCATCGTCCCCTGCATCGTCTTCCACCCAGTCTTGATCCCTGACCTCCTGTTCAGTCTGCACACTGCAGAAAGACGCAGCAGTTGGCACCTGTGTTTCGTCATCATCAGAGACGTGCTGAGGTGGTATTCCCATGTCCTCATCATCAGGAAAAATAAGTGGTTGTGCGTTAGTGCATTCTATCTCTTCCACCCCTGGGGAAGGGCTAGGTGGATGCCCTTGGGAAACCCTAGCAGCAGAGTCTTCAAACAGCATAAGAGACTGCTGCATAACTTATGGCTCAGACAGTTTCCCTGATATGCATGGGGGTGATGTGACAGACCGATGGGCTTGGTTTGCATGCGCCATCTGTGCGCTTTCTGCAGAAGACTGGGTGGGAGATAATGTGAACGTGCTGGATCCACTGTCGGCCACCCAATTGACTAATGCCTGTACCTGCTCAGGCCTTACCATCCTTAGAACGGCATTGGGCCCCACCAAATATCGCTGTAAATTCTGCTGGCTACTGGGACCTGAGGTAGTTGGTTCACTAGGACGTGTGGCTGTGGCAGAACGGCCACGTCCTCTCCCAGCACCAGAGGGTCCACTAACACCACCACGACCATGTCCACGTCCGCGTCCGCGTCCCTTATTAGATGTTTTCCTCATTGTTCCCGTTCACCACAATTTTGAGAATGGCAAATTTGGGAATAGTTTTTCAACCCAGAAAAAAAAATGTGCTTTTACGGTCACTACAAATAACTTGACCAGCTAAAACAGTACAGATTTGGTTGAATAGAGATGTGAGGCCTGTTTTTTTTTGCGCTGTGTGACAGGTATAGGTTTAATCACAGAATCAGACTTCTATCTGCACGGTAGCGTGTGTCTTAGGTTTTTCTGAATGGCACTATCAGCACCTTCAATGTAAGATATCCTTTTTGGGATAGATTTCAAGTAGGCCTCAAATACCAGAAACTAGTTATTTTGAGAATGGCAAATTTGGGAATAGTTTTTCAACACAGAAAAAAAAATGTGCTTTTACGGTCACTACAAATAACTTGACCAGCTAAAACAGTACAGATTTGGTTGAATAGAGATGTGAGGCCTGGTTTTTTTTGCGCTGTGTGACAGGTATAGGTTTAATCACAGAATCAGACTTCTATCAGCACGGTAGCGTGTGTCTTAGGTTTTTCTGAATGGCACTATCAGCACCTTCAATGTAAGATATCCTTTTTGGGATAGATTTCAAGTAGGCCTCAAATACCAGAAACTAGTTATTTTGAGAATGGCAAATTTGGGAATAGTTTTTCAACACAGAAAAAAAAATGTGCTTTTACGGTCACTACAAATAACTTGACCAGCTAAAACAGTACAGATTTGGTTGAATAGAGATGTGAGGCCTGTTTTTTTTTGCGCTGTGTGACAGGTATAGGTTTAATCACAGAATCAGACTTCTATCAGCACGGTAGCGTGTGTCTTAGGTTTTTCTGAATGACACTATTCAGCACCTTCAATGTAAGATATCCTTTTTGGGATAGATTTCAAGTAGGCCTCAAATACCAGAAACTAGTTATTTTGAGAATGGCAAATTTTGGAATAGTTTTTCAACCCAGAAAAAAAAGTGTGCTTTTACGGTCACTACAAATAACTTGACCAGCTAAAACAGTTCAGATTTGGTTGGATAGAAATGTGAGGCCTGTTTTTTTTTGCGCTGTGTGACAGGTATAGGTTTATTCACAGAATCAGACTTCTATCTGCACGGTAGCGTGTGTCTTAGGTTTTTCTGAATGGCACTATCAGCACCTTCAATGTAAGATATCCTTTTTGGGATAGATTTCAAGTAGGCCTCAAATACCAGAAACTAGTTATTTTGAGAATGGCAAATTTGGGAATAGTTTTTCAACCCAGAAAAAAAAGTGTGCTTTTACGGTCACTACAAATAACTTGACCAGCTAAAACAGTTCAGATTTGGTTGAATAGAAATGTGAGGCCTGTTTTTTTTTGCGCTGTGTGACAGGTATAGGTTTAATCACAGAATCAGACTTCTATCAGCACGGTAGCGTGTGTCTTAGGTTTTTCTGAATGGCACTATCAGCACCTTCAATGTAAGATATCCTTTTTGGGATAGATTTCAAGTAGGCCTCAAATACCAGAAACTAGTTATTTTGAGAATGGCAAATTTGGGAATAGTTTTTCAACCCAGAAAAAAAAGTGTGCTTTTACAAATAACTATGACCAGCTAAAACAGTTCAGATTTGGTTGAATAGAAATGTGAGGCCTGTTTTTTTTTGCGCTGTGTGACAGGTATAGGTTTAATCACAGAATCAGACTTCTATCAGCACGGTAGCGTGTGTCTTAGGTTTTTCTGAATGGCACTATCAGCACCTTCAATGTAAGATATCCTTTTTGGGATAGATTTCAAGTAGGCCTCAAATACCAGAAACTAGTTATTTTGAGAATGGCAAATTTGGGAATAGTTTTTAAACCCAGAAAAAAAAGTGTGCTTTTACGGTCACTACAAATAACTTGACCAGCTAAAACAGTACAGATTTGGTTGAATAGAGATGTGAGGCCTGTTTTTTTTTGCGCTGTGTGACAGGTATAGGTTTAATCACAGAATCAGACTTCTATCAGCACGGTAGCGTGTGTCTTAGGTTTTTCTGAATGACACTATTCAGCACCTTCAATGTAAGATATCCTTTTTGGGATAGATTTCAAGTAGGCCTCAAATACCAGAAACTAGTTATTTTGAGAATGGCAAATTTGGGAATAGTTTTTCAACCCAGAAAAAAAAATGTGCTTTTACGGTCACTACAAATAACTTGACCAGCTAAAACAGTGCAGATTTGGTTGAATAGAGATGTGAGGCCTGTTTTTTTGTTGCGCTGTGTGACAGGTATAGGTTTAATCACAGAATCAGACTTCTATCTGCACGGTAGCGTGTGTCTTAGGTTTTTCTGAATGACACTATCAGCACCTTCAATGTAAGATATCCTTTTTGGGATAGATTTCAAGTAGGCCTCATATACCAGAAACTAGTTATTTTGAGAATGGCAAATTTGGGAATAGTTTTTCAACCCAGAACAAAAAGTGTGCTTTTACGGTCACTACAAATAACTTGACCAGCTAAAACAGTACAGATTTGGTTGAATAGAAATGTCAGGTCTATTTTTTAGGCGCTGGGTCACAGGCTCAACTTGCCCCTGATGTAGTATATGGCCAAAAAATAACCACACTGTTGATGGTTAAATGCACTTGGGTGACACAGGCTCAGACTGCACCAGATGTAGTATATGGCCAAAAAATAATCAGACTGTTGATGGTTAAATGCACTTCGGTGACACAGGCTCAGCCTGCAGCTGATGTAGTATATGGCCAAAAAATAACCAGACTGTTGATGGTTAAATGCACTTCGGTGACACAGGCTCAGCCTGCAGCTGATGTAGGATATAGCACAAAATAACCACACTATTGATGGTTAAATACACTTGGTGATAGCTTGTGCTGGCGCACCACAAGTCACAAAATGGCCGCCGATCACCCCAGAAAAAAAGTGATCTAAAAACGCTCTGGGCAGCCTCAAAAAAGTGAGCAAGTCAATATTAGCACTTCAATGATCCAAAGCTGCAGATCGATCACAGAATGAAGTCTTTTGGAGGAGTTAATCTGCCTAATCTCGCCCTAACGTCGCAGCTGCAACCTCTTCCTATGCTTCAATCAGCAGAGTGACGTGCAGCGCAACGTGACCCAAGCTTATATAGAGGCTGGGTCACATGCTGCACTGGCCAATCACAGCTATGCCAATAGTAGGCAAGGCTGTGATGGCCTCTTGGGGCAAGTAGTATGACGCTTGTTGATTGGCTGCTTTGCAGCCTTTCAAAAAGCGCCAAGAAAGCGCCGAACACCGAACCCGAACCCGGACTTTTACGAAAATGTTCGGGTTCGGGTCCGTGTCACGGACACCCCAAAATTCGGTACGAACCCGAACTATACAGTTCGGGTTCGCTCATCCCTACTCCTAACCCATTGTCAGGCTAAAATCAATGCACCTAGTAATTCCAAGTGGGAAATGGTAGTAGCGGATATTTCCACAGATGATTGGTATGATATCCTACTGGTTCTGGGGAAACCTTCCCCTAAATACTCAAAAGAGTCTCCCAGTTATATATTATCCATCAGACCTACTTACATACGGCTAGAGTGGCTAAATATTGTCCAGGCAGACCAAATATACCATATTTTTTGGACTATAAGACACTCTTTTCCCCAAAAAAGTGAGGGAAAAGTGCCAGTGCATCTCATAGTTCAAATGCTAATGACTGCTTTCATTATGGAAGCAGTCATCAGCATGCGGGAGGCATACAGGCACGTAATTAGGCGTGCACTATGACCTGATGCTGTGCGACATCAAGCCACAGTGTAGCACGGGCCGTAAGATGACCAGGGAGCAGTGAGTGGCAGTGCTGTCCGGAGCAAGCAAGGTAAGTTTATTTATTTTTTCTTTAACGTCTGACCTGAGATCTGATGCCGTCTGATTTGAGGCTGATGGGATCTGATCTAAGGCTGATGGGATCTGATCTGAGGCTGATGGGGTCTGATCTAAGGCTGATGTGGTCTGATCTGAGGCTGATGGGGGGTCCAATCTGAGGCTGATGGGGTTGGAGGAGTCTGATCTGAGGCTAATGGAGTTTGGGGGTCTGATTTTAAGGGCTGATCTAAGGTCTGATGAAAAATATTTTTTTTCTTACAGTATTTTCCTCATCCAAATCATAGGTGTGTCTTATAGTCTGATGCATCTTATAGTTCAAAAATACGGTATGTCCTAAATGTAATTTGGAGCTAAGTACTTTTATACATCTTATTTGGCAATGTCCCTATACTCCAGGATATTGGGCACAGGTTATTAATTCCTAAATTACCTTATGGGAGCTCCTGTTTCTCTGACCCCCCGACTTTGCTTACTTAGACTCGTAGAAACCCTATCACTATCCCCTTCACATGTCCAGCTCCTACATAAAGTACTCTTTCAAGCCAGAAAACTAATTGCTAGGAATTGGATGAACGATATTATACAATCCTGTGCTCAATGGATTCGTGCTGTGAATAGATTACTTCCATATAAACAATTGATTTATGTACTTTGGGAGAACGCTGACAAATTCCACGCAACCTGGTACTGAGCTCACTCTCTAGATTATTATATATTTTGACTGTAGACTACCCGATGGCAGCAGAACTGTTGGGATTATGGGCTTTTATACTCGGTGACTGCAAGTGCTAGTCAGTTTCCTTGAATCTGCTTCTGCCTCATGCCCCATTAGTTATTGGTCAAGGTCAAGATCACTTTATTAGAAATGTATGTTTTTTGTTTGTTTGTTTTGTTTCGGTTGGATTCTAAGGTGTATTTACCACTGCTGAGTTTACTCTGTACCGACTGTCAGTGTTTCACGGACTTGTGCTGTACATGTTCATTTTAATATGTGTATTCAGACATCAGTGTTTTATCATGGTCCTTGGGTCTGTGTTTTTAGCATGGATGCATGCTCTATTTTTGTCCATGTTCACAGATCCATCACGTCCAATGTAGTCTGTGGGTCCAGGAAAGCCACGGATGCCATCCGTGTTGTGTCCGTGTTTCACAGATTATTAGGAAGAGATGCTTTGAAAATTATTTTTCAGCTGTGCACAGCACAGCAAAAAATAGAGACATGGACCAAACACGGATCCTTCACAGACATCTTCATGGATGCATCACTGACCATCTTCTCACAGATTTGAGCACCGCTTGATCTCCTTATAATGGACTGACTGAGCTGCTAGTTACTATGGGGCACATTTAAACGCCGATCTTAATAAAGCCCTAAGCTGGCGGAGGATCTGCCGGAGTTATGTAGAGGAGCATCCAGAGTCAATTCTAAATGTAAGACCTCTTCCGAGCTGTCTTATAGTGCAATGAGCAGGACACTGGGTCAGTGGGCATGCTATGCAGTGGGTCAGTATATGTGGATAAGTTTGTGACGCCAGTTGCAGCTTGCGCAGGTACTATAGCAGGGCCCTTTAAGATGGTATGAGCACATGTACTTGGTGAGGAATGCCAGAGGGGGATAATGTCTCTGTATAGTAGATTTGGTAATGTCAACGGTGTCTCCTACCTTGGTACAGCTGGACTCCTGTATCCTGGCTCACATACAACAAAATTGAGTGCTGTCAATAGGAGTAATGGAGGAATGATGGAATTCCACACAGAAAATAGGGTCCAACTTGTCTTTACTTGATGTTCTTATATGCAGCTTTAGATCCATACAGTTATACAGCAATAGTCTAGGATTCCAGCAGGTATTGGCAATATGTGGCAGGAATTATATATATATATATTCTGCATCTAGTACATACGCCTTTAAGAATCTGGCAGGTATCTGTCTTCTGCTCTGTCTTGGGTTCTGCTTGGTTTGGGCCTGACTAGCTGTGGAGGTACTTATCTTCTCCTTGTTCTGGAATCTGTACTTACAGGACTGCTCGCAGGGAATGATGGTGGTGTCCTGGAGATCTGATAGTTCTGAAGTCGGCTGCTTCCTTGGTCTACCAGCTGAGGTAAGGGACTCAGGCTGGGAAGGTTGATCTTGGGCCTCAGCAGAGGCTCGGATCCCTGGTTGGGGTCCCTGTTTTTGGGAGCTCTTATTAACACAGCCTACCCCAACAGGGGGTGGCTGGTACACTGCCTAGAACTTTCTGTCCTCCTCCTGAAGTAAGATATGGGAACATTCCACTCCTCCTCAGATAAGGGGAAGCTAGCCTGGAATGGTATATTCCAGTCTAGGTCTAACTCTAACCATGGTTTGCCTTCATATTGCTGCCACCTGCTGGTGTACATGGAAACTACAGCAAATATATACAATACAGACATAGAAATGGCGATGCACAGTTATATCACACTAGTTGACAACACATTAACACTTGACATTCTTGTAGCAGGGATACAGAAGTTTTAGTGACATACTTCAGGATGTTACAATAGTAAGACCATTTTCTACTCCTAAAACAGGCTTAGAAAATGGTGAATGAGACGGGCCTACCTGCTCACGCCATGCCCACAAATTTAGACCTGGCGTATTTCAGCTTAGTAAATGACCCCTGAGTGTATACTTGTGCATTTTATTTGTAAGTAAATAGTTTCTTGAATTAATAAAAAAAAAATCTGTATTACAGGGGGCCTACTGCTTCCTCCCCGGGCAGCTCTTAAAACATGTATGAGGTGAAGAGCATTCTAGACATGAAGTTTAGGGGAAAAAGTCTTGTTCTTGATTAATTGGTAAGGTTTTGGTCCTGAGGAGAGATATGGAGAGCCTAGTACAAACATTGATGCTCCTCTCCTTCTGAAGATATTTCAGCAAATGTCAGGTCCAAAGAAGAGAGGACCTAAGGGGGGGGGGGGCACTGTCATGTTGTCGACCTGTACCCACTGCGCGTTCCGCCCCTCCAGGTGGGCAGAGGCTCAGCTCCTGCCACTCGTGTGGTCCGGACCTGCTTGCCATCTCTTCCCTCCAGAGGCTAGCCCAGCCATCAGAGTTCCAGGTATCCCTTTTTGCATTCTGTTGCAGGCAGCAGCCTACACTATCTGCTAGGGCATCTCAGCCTGCCGAGAAGGCACAATGCTCTCCTTGGGCCTTAAAGGGGCCAGAATGCACACCTTAATCTTCCCCAGCCTATGAATAACTACCCAGGGTTACTTAAGGCACTTTCTCCAGTAAGAAGGTTCCTGAGCAATAGGTTAATCTAAATTACTAGATCCTGTGAAAATGTGCTGTTCCATCTGTCTGCTTGTGTACCAATCTCAGCCTTTTTCCTGACTATGAACCTCTGCTGCTTGACCTGACCTATGCCTGAATACGGTAATGACCCTTAGCTGCCTGCCCTAACCTTGGAACTGTTGTATGGATTTGCATGTACTTTGTCTGCGCTGACCTTGGACTGTGTGACTACAGCAGTAGGTAGCGGTCTGGTGGCTCTCCTGCAGTAAAGTCCAGATCCCTGTATATGGGTTGAAGGGTGAATATCAGGGGACTGCCACAAAACCTGTTGGTTGACACAGTAGTTCCACACCCACTGATCATAAAATACTGATAAACAGTCACTCACACACTTACCATTCATGAGGGGTGGATGCTTAGTATTATACTTGCACCTAGATATGGCTTCTTTAGAGTGCCAGTGATATGGTTAAGTGTAGTGCACCATATTGGCTAACATTATATTAGTCACACCCATACTATTACTTCAGACAGACTATCCTGAATATCATGAGTGGACAACACAAAGTACTGACACCCCATTTTCCCCCAACATCACAGTAGTTAGTATTTTAACCAATATTTACCCTATCACCCCGCACCAAGGGTCCTCATTTTCTTGCTAGTCCCCACACTGAGGGTGCTTGCCTGGTGGTTTATTATTATTATTATTTTTTTAAAATTTGGCTTGGCTGTTACTGATCGTGATCAGTCAGAAATCACATAATAAATGCTTGTACTCAACACAAAGAAGACGGGAGTGATTTTCAAACATCTTGCACTGTCTAACAACTAGCTTACTGATTGTAGCTGCCTGCAGCCACCACTAGGGGGAGCTAACCACAAATCTATTTACCCGTAGAAACCCCGTGCCGTACATGTACGGCGCTACCGGACGTGACTTAAGGACCAGCGCCGTACATGTACGGCGTGAGGTCCGCCTGGCACTGGGGGAAAATCACGGGGGGTTCGGAGCGCGATGGCTGCTCTTACTGACAGGCCGCCATGCCGGGTAAGTGCAGCATCGGCTATTTCGGCTCCGTATTGGCCATTCAGTGATGACGGCACATCGCAGTGCCTGAAGCACATGTAAGCTGCGGGGCGGGGGGAGGTCAGGGGAAGGTGGCCGGTACTGAACTGCTCAGCACCGGTCACCAGTGTTTTGGGTCCCCTGCCAGCGCTGCGATTGGCTGGAACAACGCTCCAGCCAATGGCAGCGCTATAGTTGCACAGGAAATGGTAGAACCTCCCTGTATGCAGCCATTCTAGCCAGTGACTGCATGGTGAGAGGTTCTGTGCTTCTCTGTGCTCGATCTTCTGGGATTTGTGGTTCTACCACAGCTTTCACTGCCTTTACTGCTTCTGAATAGAAGAACATCTGGCACATCTGCTGCAGTGATTTTATTTAATTTTTTTCTGCAGGAGAAGTTCCAGATCCCTAATCCACCCCCCTAATCCATGTCCCTATTCCCCCTCTCCCTCCGTCCCCCCACCCCTCCCGTCTGATTTTGCCTGCGGCAAAGAAATTTTATTTTATTTGTCACTTTTATAAGTGTACGAGCTGTGAACGCCAAGTGCTGATCAGTCCGTACTTCACTGCTCAGCACCTGGGCTCTTTTTTTTGGCGCAGATGTATATTTTTTTCATCTGTCCCTTTTTCTTTCTTTTTTTCTTAAGAAGTAATAGTTAGAATCATATATATATATATATATATGAGTTAATTTTTAGCTAGTGTTCTTTTTTTGTATCTGCAGTAAATTTTTATACTGCAGTGTCTGCACGAACGCACCAAAAGTCCGCTTGCGTGCTTTCTGCAGCCCTGAGCAAAGTTAAAAAAAAATTACTGGTCGCTTTTGTGCTCAGTTTTTTTTATTATTTTTTATGTAAAAAGTACTTTTAGTGTTAGATAGAAATCAATTTTAGTTAGGTAGTGTTAGTGTAGATTTTTGCACGCACATAATATCTGTGTGGGTGCGTGCGTCCTGCATCTGCGGAGCGCTGATCAGAAACATCCATTTTTCTGATCGGTCTGCTCAGTTTACTGTGCAGTTGTTGTTTTTTCAAATAGTTAGTTATAGCTATATATATATATCTCCATATACATATATATAGAAATCAATTTTAGTTAGGTAGTGTTAGTGTAGATTTTTGCACGCACATAATATCTGTGTGCGTGTGTCCTGCACCTGCTGAGCGCTGATCAGAAACATCCATTTTTCTGACCGGTCTGCTCAGTTTACTGTGTACAATTTAATTTTTATTTTTTCGTGTAGTTAGTTTTATCTGTATATATAAATCTCCATATACATATATATAGAAATCTATTTTAGTTAGGTAGTGTTAGTTTTTTTTTTTTTTCTACTCTTTTCTCTATATTTCAAATTTTCAACAAGCCCCTTCACATGTGAAAACACTACATACACTCCCCATACTAAATAAAGTTTTACACATTTTACACAAAACCCCCCAATAAAATAAAAATGGCCCGTCAGTCCCAACAAGTTTACTCACCTGAAGAGGCATACACGTATATTGCCTCTGATACTGAGTCGGCCAGTGAGGGAGAAGAGGATGCCACTTTCCTCTACTCCTCTACCCCCTCATCATCATCATCCACTGAAGGCACCCCAGAGTAGCAGCGGAGGCAGCCCCTCAGAGTGATCCCATATGGACCCCACCCCCTGACGATTATCAGCCCCAAATTCCGTATTTTGTGAGTAACTCCGGAATACATATAGACAGTGCGGGCTTCACAGAACAAGATTTTTTCAAAATCTTCTTCTCTGAAGATTATGTAAATTTAATGGTGGCCCAAACCAATTTATGCGCCCAACAATTTATAACTCAGAACCCTACCTCGCCATACGCTAAACCCTTAGGTTGGACCCCAGTAAGTGCAGCAGAGATGAAGAGGTTTTGGGGACTCATGCTGCATATGGGCGTAGTAAAGAAGCCAAACGTCAGACAATATTGGAGTTCGGACATTTTCTAACAGACTCCATCTTACAGTCAGACCATGACCCGGAAGCGTTTTGAGTCAGTTCGGAAATTCCTACACTACAACGACAATATACAGTGCCCACCCAAAAATGACCCGACATTTGACCATCTGTTCAAGGTTAGGCCTGTCCTTGACCACTTTAACACCAAGTTTGCTGAGGTGTACACCCCTGATAAAAATGTATATGTAGATGAGTCCCTGTTACTTTTCAAAGGGAGGGTTAGATTCCGCCAGTACCTGCCTAGCAAACGGGCAACTTTGTGAGAGTAGCTCCGGGTACACCCACAAGTTCCGTGTTTATGAAGGGAAAGATTCCCGCATAGAACCTCCATAATGCCCCCCCCCCATCCTAGGAGTTAGTGGAAAGATTGTGTGGGACTTGCTGCACCCACTGCTGGATAAGGGTTATCACCTTTATGTGGTAACTCTTATACCAGCATACCCCTATTCAGGTCTGTAATTGCCAGAAGTACTGTGGCTTGCGGCACAGTGCGCAAAAATCAGAGAGACCTCCCTAGATCCCTGGTAGGGCAACAACTGAGAATGGGTGAAAGCAGGGCTCTCCTCCATGAGAACATGCTGGCGGTTAAGTACAAGGAGAAGAGGGATGTCCCTTTACTGACCACCGTTCACATAAATACCAGCTCCCCTGTCCACAAACCAGTTTGCATCCTGGACTACAATAAGCACATGGGAGGGGTTGATCTTTCAGATCAAGTTCTGAAGCCCTACAGAGCCACATGAAAAACAAAAGTGTGGTGCAAAAAGCTGGCCGTACACATTGTACAGGTGGCGTACATGCTATTTCAATCTGCAGGCCACACAGGAACTTATCTCCAGTTCCAAGAGGTGGTTATCAAGGCCCTAATTTTTCAAAGCCAGGCTGGGGAGGGTCCCAGTACTTCTGGAAGTCATGGTGCCAATGTCGTACCAGGGCAACATTTTCCAGGTCAAGTCCCCCAGACAGCAAGGAAGGGAAGGACCCAAAAAAGATGCAGGGTGTGTTCCAAAAGGGGGATAAGGAAAGACACCATTTACCACTGCGAAACCTGCCCTGAAAAACCTGTCCTGTGCATGCAGGAGTGTTTCAGAATCTACCACTCATCCATGGAGTATTAATTTCATCCTTGATTTACCCTGTAATTTTACCACCTTATACCTCTGATTTAGTCCGCATAGCTTACATATCCACTTTTCGCCAACCACTACATATTCATTTCTATGAAACACCTGTTTCATGCCCTTTCCACCCCTTAAAATGTTTGTACGGGGGTGCTCTTTCCAAAATGGGGTCACTTCTTGTTTTTTTTTTATTTCTGGGGACCTTAGGAAATTTTTTAAATGCAACATGGCAGTTAAAATCCATGTCTGCCAATTCAGGCCTGCAAAAAAACATATTTTGCACTTTGCCTCTAGAGGCCTGCTGTCCACCAATACAGCAGGCTACAAGCACATATGGGGTGTTCGCAAAATAGGGAACATTTACTGGGGTGCATTTTCTCCTTTAACCCCTTGTGAAAGGGAAAATTTGGGGTCTGCTAGTAATTTCTCATTTTTACAAATGTGTGCTTTGAAATGCTTCTCTCAAGTAATTCTGCCTTCTGTGAGACACCTGTTTGCTAAAAAGTACCCTTTCCACTACTTAAAATGTTCGTACGGGGGTGCTTTTTCCGAAATGGGGTCACTTCTTGGGGTTTCTCATTTCTGGGGCCTCAGGAAATTTTTTAAATGCGACATGGCAGCTAAAATCCATGTCTGCCAATTCAGGTCAGCAAAATCCATATTTAGCTGTTTGTATCTAGAGCCCTGCCATGCGCCCATACATCATTTTTTTTTAGCACATATGGGGTGTTGGCGTATTCGGGGGGAAATGGGGAACAAAATGTGGGGTGCATTTTGTCCTGTTACCCCTTGTGAAAGTGAAAAATGTGGCTGTAGAGCAACTTTTTCGGGGAAAAATTTTTAATTTTTCATTTTCACAGCCAATTCCATGAATCACCTTGGAGGACAAAGTTCCCTTTCGTCCTAACCTGCAGCACAAGTGGGGATTTGCCCCTGTGAAGCTGGTCAGGACAGGCGGAATTTTATTGAAACAAAAAATTTCTGCCAAGTAATGCCCACCCCTAAATAACCCGCCCCCTGTCTGGACGGGGTCGCTTTTTTATTGTCCTGTGGACTGATAAGTGACAGGCTGAACTCCTTACTAGGAGTCTCCCTTTTTAGGGTTAACAGTATAATTATGATGATTATGATAAAATTTCTGCTTTGTTTTACAGGTTCCGGCTCCCTGCTGCTGCAGGCGGATCTAGAACTCCGGGCACCATCCGCACCGAGTTACTGGTTTCCCCCCTTCCCTCCCCCCTCCGCCCTTCTAGCTTACAGTGCTTACCTTCAGCTTCTGTCGGGCGCTAAAGGCAGCGTCCGGTCCTCCGGTTGCGCTCCATCCGCCATCTTGTGAGACCGGAAGTGCATCACATGCATCACTTCCGGTCTCCGGCACCGTTCAGTGCACAGCGGGGGAACAAAAAGTTTAAGCAGCTTCTCTGCTGCCCTCAGTGAGGCTTGCGAGGTGGCGTTGCTTGGGGGCATTAAGTATAAATATAAATTAAATTAAATTAAAATTATTTAGTTCCACTTCCGGGGGTGGGGGGGGGGGGGGTTTGGACGTGCCCTGACCTCCTTATTTAAAGCTCCAGGTTCTGAATGTCAATGTTGCACTCAGTCCTGTGTGCAGCTGACATCTGTTGAATTGCTGGGTAATTTTTTGTTTTTCAGCTTATCTCCAAAATGTCATCGCCCTCTCTTGGTAAGGTGGAGGTCATTTTCCTGAGGCGAGTTAAATTGCACCTAATTTTTATGTGCTTGTTATTTATTCCTAGAGAAGTCTACTCAAAAGCAAAGACATCTTGCTTGTTCCAGCTGTGGCACCCCTTTACCTGATTCATATGAATTCCACCGTTGCCCAGGCTGTCGACCTAGACCAACTAATCCAGAGCCTACTGTGGTGGAGATGTTTTCCTGGATAATGGAATTTATGGATACCTCCATCGCAGAGATTAAAGGCGCAGTCTCTAACAAAAGACCTAGACAGGCCTCTCCGGGGCCTGTCCCTATGACCGAGGACGTTGTGTCGATTGAAGATAATTCCTCCTCTGAAGAGGAGGACTCGGCCTTTCTCTTTCCGCCCGAAAAGACTCAAAGATTATTATGCTCCATCAGGTCAAGAGACCAGGATGTTGAGCAGGGGGAAGCTCCACAGTCCACCTCTAGGGGGCCAAGGGCCTTTAAAGTGGACGAGTCTCTGAAAAAGCTAATGACGATAGAATGGAAACACCCGGAGAAAGGTCCGGTTCTGACAAAAAGGTTTAAATTAATGTTTCCCCTGCAGGAAGGAGATTCGCAGGGTTGGTTTTCACCTACTAAAGTGGATATGGCGATATCCAAACTCTCTAGGAGAACCTTAGTTCCCTCTGACGACGGCAGTAACTTAAAAGACCCCCTAGACGCGGGGAATTGTCATTGAACGAGAACATTTTTTCCAGGATTGTTCAGCGCTAGGGTACTCAAGAGATCGATCTGATGGCAACTCGATTGAATGCCAAGGTGAACAGGTTCTGCTCCCTTTACAAAGAGGACAATCCTGTAGCGATAGACGCTCTGTCCATAACTTGGAGGTTCAGGCTGGCTTATGTGTTCCCTCCAATTTCCATGATACCAAGGGTATTGATGAAGATAAAGCAAGACCAGACCTTAGTGATAGCCATCATACCATTCTGGCCAAAGAGTTCTTGGTTCACCCAGCTCATGCAGATGAGTCAGGGCACATATTGGAGACTTCCCCTAATACAGGACCTAGTGTATCAGGACACAGGTCCCTGTCTAGATCTGAGGAGGCTCAGTCTGACAGCCTGGAAATTGACAGGTCCCTTCTAGATGCTAGAGGGTTATCTGCGGAGGTCTTGAGAACAATCTCTCACTCCAGGGCAGAGTCCACAAACAGGAAATACTCTAGGATATACAAGATATTCCTTCTATGGTGTACTGATAGAGAGGTAGTTCCCTCAGATCCTCCTCTCTCTGCGATTCTACAGTTCCTTCAGGATGGTCTAGACAAGGGTCTAAGCCCATCTACGCTCAGAGCTCACGTCTCTGCCTTGTCGGCATGTATTGGTAGGCCGATTTCTCAAGACCACCTAATCAGGAGGTTCCTTAAAGGAGCTCAGAGACTTAAACCTAGCATCCTGGGGACGACCCCTGAATGGGATCTAGCAATAATTCTAAAAGGGTTGTGTTCCCCTCCCCCTTTGAGCCTTTAGAGGAGGTAGACTTGAGATCCCTATCTCTTAAAGTCACCTTTCTATTAGCTATTACCTCGGCTAAAAGAATTGGGGAACTTCAAGCTCTAGGAGCAGCAGAGCCGTACTTAACATTCCTCCAGGACAGGGTCCTGTTGAGATTCCTTCCAACCTTTTTTCCAAAGGTTCCGTCATTTTCAAATATTAATCAGACTATAACACTACCCAAGTTTTCCCCTGCTCCAACTTCTCCAGAAGAGGAAAGGTTACTCACCCTGGACATCCTAAGGGTTCTAAAGATGTATTTGGACAGAACAGTGGATTTCAGAAGGTCCGGAAATCTCTTTCTATCCTACTCGGGGAAAAAACAGAGGGCTTAAAGCCTCCAAGCCCACTTTGAGTAGGTGGATCAAAGAAGCTATCCGTCTGGCCTTTCTGTCCCAAAACTTGTCGCCTCTGTCCTTTGTGTCTGCCCATTCGACCAGGGCAGTATCCACGTCTTATGCTGAAAGGAAATTGATTCCTTTAGACCAAATTTGCGCTGCCGCCTCTTGGAGTTCCCAGAACACTTTCATTATACATTATCGTCTAGACGCAAGGTGAGCAGAGGGAGCTGCCTTTGGACACTCTATTCTAAGTGCTGCTCTCCCATAAAAAAAAAATAAAAAAAAAAAGAGGGCGGGGAGGTTATATGTAGATATATCTGCTTACACTAAGATCTTTTCTGCCCTCCCAATTTGTGTAAGGTCCTTGCTACTTCCCCACTTGTGCTGCTGGTAAGAACAAAAGGGAAGCGTCAATTTTGACGTAAATTAGTTTTCCCTTTGTCCTAACAGCAGCACACAAATTTCCCACCCTCTGGGGGTTGTGGTTGATTGCTTGTTAAGGAAAGCGACCCCGTCCAGACAGGGGGCGGGTTATATAGGGGGTGGGCATTAATTAATTAATTAATTAATTAGATTACTTGGCAGAAATATTTTGTTTCAAGAAAATTCCGCCTGTCTTGACCAGCTTTACAGGGGCAAATCCCCACTTGTGCTGCTGTTCGGACTAAGGGAAAACAAATTTACATCAAAATTGACGCTTCTCACTACACATCTTGAAATGTTCCTTGAGGGGTGTAGTTTCCAGAATGGGGTCACTTTTGGGGGGTTTCCACTCTAGGGGTACCTCAGGCTGTCTTCATATGCGACATAGCTCTCAAAAGCCAATCCTGCAAAATCTGTCCTCCAAAGGCCCTATGGCACTACTTCCCTTTTGAACCCTGCCATTCATCTATACATCATTTTTTGAGCACATATGGGGTGTTGGCATATTCGGGGGGAAATGGGGAACAAAATTTGGGGTGCATTTTGTCCTGGTACCCCTTGTGAAAGTGAAAAATGTGGGTGTAAAGCAACTTTTTCTGGAAAAAATTGTCATTTTTCATTTTCACAGCCAAGCGTTTCCGAATTCTGTGAAACGCCTGATGGGTCAAAGTGCTCACTACACACCTTGAATTATTCTTTGAGGGGTGTATTTTCCGGAATGTGGTGACTTTTTTGGGGTTTCCATTCTAGGGCCACCTCAGGGTGTGTTCAATTGCAAGATGGTGCCTGTCAATTATTCCGGAGAAATCTGCCTTCTAGAAGCCATTTGGTGCTCCTTTCCTTCTGACCCCTGTGGTACGCCCATATAGCAGTAAACAAGCACATATGGGGTATTGCTGTAATCAGAAGAAAATGGGCAATAAATTAGGGGGTGCATTTTCTCCAGTTACCCCTTTTTGGGCCTAAAGTCAATTTTTCTGGAAAAATTTTACATTTTTCATTTTCACAGCCAATTCTATGAATCACCTTGGAGGACAAAGTTCTCACTACACATCTTGAAATGTTCCTTGAGGGGTGTAGTTTCCAGAATGGGGTCACTTCTGGGAGGTTTCCACTCTAGGGGTACTTCAGGGTGTCTTCATATGCGACATAGCTCTCAAAAGCCAATCCTGCAAAATCTGTCCTCCAACAGTCCTTTGGCACTACTTCCCTTTTGAACCCTGCCATTCATCCATACATCATTTTTTGAGCACATATGGGGTGTTGGCGTATTCGGGGGGAAATGGGGAACAAAATATGGGGTGCATTTTGTCCTGTTTTGCCTTGTAAAAGTGTAAAATGTTGGTGTAAAGCAACTTTTTCTGCAAAATAGTAATTTTTCATTTTCACAGCCAAGCGTTTTCCTAATTCTTTGAAATGCCTGATGGGTCAAAGTGCTCACTACACACATTGAAATATTCCTTGAGGGGTATAGTTTCCGGAATGGGGTCACTTTTTGGGGGTTTCCACTCTAGGGCCACCTCTGGGTGTCTTCATATGCAACATAGCTCCAAATTACCATTCCAGCTAAATCCGTTCTCCAAAGTCATATGGTGCTCCTTCCACTCTGAAGCCTGCTGTGCGCCCATACATCAGTTTTTGAGCACACATGGGGTGTTTGTGTTAACTCCAGATTCAGGGTAATAGATTTTGAGCTTTGTTTGACGGTTAACCCTTGATGTGTTGCAGAAAAAAATAGATAAAAATTTTAAATCTGCTAAAAATTTAATTCCCTGGCTATGAGCTGAGCGCTGCGATTGGCCAGCGCTACAGCATAGGAGAAGGAGACCACGTCAGGTTCCCCTGGGTGGAGCCTAACTATGAAGATACCGGAGGCTATACCGGGCGAACGGAGCGGCGCCCGGGAATAACAGTAAGTGCAGGGGGATCCCTGGGCGCCGCTCTACACATCTGTATAGTCCGTTTAGAGGTTTTATTCTGGTGAAAGGTCCTCTTTAAGTCTAGATGCCGAAAAAGGCGTTTGATAAAGTGTCATGGCTCTTTCTGAATGCTGCTCTATCCCACAGAGGATTTGGCCCGGTATATTCTGATTTTGTCTGCCATCTCCAATCGGATGTCCGCACTACGCTCACAATAAATGGTTATAACACCCCCTATTTGAATATTTTTAGGGGAACTAGACAGGGCTGTCCTCTCTCGCCTTTACTTTTTAACATTTCTTGGGACCCCCTCTTACATCACTTACAGCCACTCCACACCTCCATACAACATAGTCATAATTTAGTCGCTCTGGCCGCATTTGCAGATGATATTCTGTTGATTATCAAAAACCCTGAAATTACACTCCCACAAACATTACAGAATCTTACGGATATTGGACAACTCTCAGGATATACTCTAAATTTGAATAAATCTGAAGCCAAGCTTCTTAAAGGCCACACGAGACCGAGATGGACTGCTCACTTCCGATTTCAATGGCACTCGCACTCTATATCATACTCTACCTGGGGGTACAGATTACCAAGTCACCGGGCAGATTATACAATGCAAACATCTCTCCCTATATACGTGCGCTTGAGGACACATTGGCAGGCTGGCGACACCTTCCTTTGTCTTACATGGGGCGGGCGTACCTTCTCAGATGGTGGAATTCCCTCGCCTGTTATACCTTTTACATTCGCTACCAATCTATTTATGCCCTAGGGATGAGAAGAAAATCAACTGTCTATACCGTACATTTATCTAGCTGGGTCGCCGCCCCAGGATACCTTATATTGTCCTACAACAGCCTAGACTGAATGGGGGGGTTGAACTTTCCTAATATAAGGGCTTATAATATTGCAGCTCTCATGAGAATTGCTATAGACTGGATATACCATATGTCTATATTCTCAAATAGGGGTCAGGAACAGGCCTTTACACTCGGACTAGCCCTCCCTAACATTCCCCATACCCCAATGGGAGAGATCCCAGAACGAGCCAGGGAAAACATTCTAATAATGTCGACTTGGCGGGCATGGCAAAAAATTAGAATTCTCAAAAATTTACACCCCCACAACTCATTACATATGACCCTCTTAGCTAACCCACATTTCCAAATGGGGTCACCACATAGAGATTTTTTTGACTGGCATAAGGGAGGTATACCTTTGCTCGGCCACTTGGTAGACCACACCACACATAAGATTCTGTCTTTTGAAACTCTCAAAACTAAATACCCCACCATTAAGTTAAGTTTCTTCCCTTACTTACTGGCCAGCAGCTATCTCCAGAAGTTACTACCCAACCTAATCCCTCGAGAATGGAGTCCGGCTTTACAGGCCTCCGTCAAACATACTCCTACCTTAAGGAGACCTACCACCAGTTACTACAAATTTCTAAATACCCCTCTAGATTATAGTCAAGGGCAATGGGCAATAACTAAGTGGCTCAGCGATATCCCGCAACTAACGAGGTCCACTTTGTATCAGGCCCTGGAACGCAATCTCCGCTATTTGCCGGCCAGTCGCTATCGGGAGATGACCCTACAGATTTATCACCGGGCATATATTTCTCCGGTACGGGGCCATCGTATGGGCGTCTTTGAGTCAGATGGCTGCTTCCGTTGTGGTGAGGCAGGAGCAGACATTTTTCATTGCTTGTGGTTATGCCGGTGATACAATCCTTTTGGGGTAAAATATATACATTTACCACCAACCATCTGACGTCAGCAGCACCTTTGAACCCTATATGGGCCATTTTTTGATACATTGACTCGACCACAACGCGGTGCACCCCTGGTAGTCGGAAACTACAAACCGGATTCCCAAAAAGTTGGGACACTAAACAAATTGTGAATAAAAACTGAATGCAATGATGTGGAGATGGCAAATGTCAATATTTTATTTGTAATAGAACGTAGATGACAGATCAAACGTTTAATCCGAGTAAATGTATCATTTTAAAGGAAAAATACGTTGATTCCAATTTTCACGGTGTCAACAAATCCCCAAAAAGTTGGGACAAGTAGCAATAAGAGGCTGGAAAAAGTAAATTTGAGCATAACGAAGAGCTGGAAGACCAATTAACACTAATTAGGTCAATTGGCAACATGATTGGGTATAAAAAGAGCTTCTCAGAGTGGCAGTGCCTCAGAAGCCAAGATGGGTAGAGGATCACCAATTCCCACAATGTTGCGCAGAAAGATAGTGGAGCAATATCAGAAAGGTGTTACCCAGCGAAAAATTGCAAAGACTTTGCATCTATCATCATCAACTGTGCATAACATCATCCGAAGATTCAGAGAATCTGGAACAATCTCTGTGCGTAAGGGTCAAGGCCGTAAAACCATACTGGATGCCCGTGATCTCCGGGCCCTTAAACGACACTGCACCACAAACAGGAATGCCACTGTAAAGGAAATCACAGAATGGGCTCAGGAATACTTCCAGAAACCATTGTCAGTGAACACAATCCACCGTGCCATCCGCCGTTGCTAGCTGAAACTCTACAGTGCAAAGAAGAAGCCATTTCTAAGCAAGATCCACAAGCTCAGGCGTTTTCACTGGGCCAGGGATCATTTAAAGTGGAGTGTGGCAAAATGGAAGACTGTTCTGTGGTCAGACGAGTCACGATTCGAAGTTCTTTTTGGAAATCTGGGACGCCATGTCATCCGGACCAAAGAGGATAAGGACAACCCAAGTTGTTATCAACGCTCAGTTCAGAAGCCTGCATCTCTGATGGTATGGGGTTGCATGAGTGCGTGTGGCATGGGCAGCTTGCATGTCTGGAAAGGCACCATCAATGCAGAAAAATATATTCAGGTTCTAGAACAACATATGGTCCCATCCAGACGTCATCTCTTTCAGGGAAGACCCTGCATTTTTCAACAAGATAATACCAGACCACATTCTGCATCAATCACAACATCATGGCTGCGTAGGAGAAGGATCCGGGTACTGAAATGGCCAGTCTGCAGTCCAGATCTTTCACCTATAGACAACATTTGGCGCATCATAAAGAGGAAGGTGCAACAAAGAAGGCCCAAGACGATTGAACAGTTAGAGGCCTGTATTAGACAAGAATAGGAGAGCATTCCTATTTCTAAACTTGAGAAACTGGTCTCCTCGGTCCCCAGACGTCTGTTGAGTGTTGTAAGAAGAAGGGGAGATACCACACAGTGGTGAAAATGGCCTTGTCCCAACTTTTTGGGGATTTGTTGACACCATGAAATTCTGATTCAACATATTTTTCCCTTAAAATGGTAAATTTTCTCAGTTTAAACTTTTGTTCCGTGATTTATGTTCTATTCTGAATAAAATATTAGAAGTTGGCACCTCCACATCATTGCATTCAGTTTTTATTCACGATTTGTATAGTGTCCCAACTTTTTTGGAATTCGGTTTGTACTATGTCTAATAGCAGCAGCAGGGGTCAAGACCATCCTCCATACATGGATCGATCCTACACTCCCACCATTTAAGTTATTTCTCGAGAAACTCTCCTTCTTAATGAAGATGGATTGGGTAGAGGCGTCTTCAAAAAAGGAGACACATGTGAAGCAATTTTTTGCATGCTGGGAGAGTTTTATAGATATACTGCCCCTCCAGGTTAGGAGATGTATTCAGGAATGTTTCCAGCTCACCTCCTGATACCATGTAAAGCAGAAGTAACAGCTCACGATCCTTCACGCTGCACGGGAAGGGGCAATCCCCAGGTCAAATCCAGCAAAAAAGGTCCCAGCAGACGTTCTAGTTTTCAATCAGTTGTATTCTTTTATTGTGACTAACAAAGTAATAACAGGACGCGTTTCGGCCCGTCCAGCCTTTCTCAACTTCATGATGACAATGAAAACCTGGTTACATTTTTAGGTGCAGGATCACGTGGTCATGGCATCATCAGCTGATTAAACAAACAGGAAATGACATATATAACATAATAGAGTGTCCATACTTTCACATTTCAAATCATGTTATTCTTCAGGCCCAAAAACCTTCGGCTATCAGCGCGGTATTGCAGCCTGTGAACAAAACACTCCAAATTATACGCTATTAAAACACATAATCTCATAGTCCCTATTCATCCCCTTGGGTTGTAGAGTATCCAATGTGTGGATCCAGTATGCCTCCCTTCTAAGTAATAATTTTTTCAAATCACCTCCCCTTCTTTGGTTGATAAACCCGCTCTATGATTTGGAATTTTAATTGTGAGATGGAATGGTTACATTTGTTAAAGTGGAACGGTACAGGGAATAATAAATTCTTATTCCGTATAGTGGACTTGTGTTTACCAATGCGGTCCCTCACTATCTGCATGGTCTCCCCTACATACAGTAGGCCGCAGGGACATTTTATAAGGTAAATCACGTTTGTTGTATCACAGGTATAATAACCCTTGATCATATACGGTTTTCCAGTGTGTGGATGGTAGAAAAACTGACCCTTTTGAACACTGGTACATTGCATACAATGAAGGCAGGGGTATGTACCAGGTTTTTGATTTTTAAGAGTTCTCTGTATCTGTCCCCCTCTAATACTCCCTATATCAGCCCGGACTAGTTGATCTCTCAAATTTGCACTCCGTTTATTGCAAATCAAAGGCATATTTTTAAACTCCTCCACTGTAGGATAAGACTTTGCCAAAATTTGCCAATGTTTCCGCACAACATTGTCAAAATGGTGATTAAAAGGATGGAACCTGTGTACAAAAGCCACACGATTGCTCTTATTGTTATGTGTCATAGCCTGTCTCCCACTGTTTTCTATAGCCTCCACCAGTATTTTATCAGGATAGCCTCTATCCACAAATCTAGATGTCATCTCTTCTATCCTATTACATTGTTTCTCAGGGTCTGTCACAATCTTCTTGACCCGCATGTACTGAGATTTGGGAAAAGCTTTCTTAAGTGCTGGAGGATGGGAGCTCTGAAAATGTAAAATACTATTTCTGTCTGTTTCTTTTCTGTATAAGTCTGTACACAAGTATCCATCCATCTCACAATTAAAATTCCAAATCATAGAGCGGGTTTATCAACCAAGAAGGGGAGGTGATTTGAAAAAATTATTACTTAGAAGGGAGGCATACTGGATCCACACATTGGATACTCTACAACCCAAGGGGATGAATAGGGACTATGAGATTATGTGTTTTTAATAGTGTATAATTTGGAGTGTTTTGTTCACAGGCTGCAATACCGCGCTGATAGCCGAAGGTTTTTGGGCCTGAAGAATAACATGATTTGAAATAAGTATGGACACTCTATTATGTCATATATGTCATTTCCTATATGTCATTTCCTGTTTGTTTAATCAGCTGATGCTGTCATGACCAGGTGATCCTGCACCTATAAATGTAACCAGGTTTTCATTGTCATCATGCAGTTGAGAAAGGCTGGACGGGCCGAAACGCGTCCTGTTAATACTTTGTTAGTCACAATAAAAGAATACAACTGATTGAAAACTAGAACGTCTGCTGGGACCTCCTGATACCAGACACGAATCTTATTGAATGACCCGCCTTTATATCAGGGACATGATCTAATCTGAGTGCTCAATGGGGTCCCTGCGCGCCGCGTGTATGTTTAGACTTTACATGTACTGAATATGGAGAGGAAATAAATGAGTTGGGCTAATGTTATGTTTTACTTGCTCTGCGGTTTGCAGAGAATTCTGTAATGGTTCTTCCACGACTTTTTTCCCCATGTCCATCCTTTCCCCTTCCCTCCTAAAAAACAGACAGGTTGACGAAATGACTTTAATATATTGCTCTATTTGCTTGTATTGGGACCATCACCAGAGACGTGTCATAACTAATACTGATCAATATTACTGCTCTTATTAAAATGTATGTCATTTTTTTTCCCTTATGTTAACTTTAAATAAAAACATTTGAAATATGAATAAAAATGACATTTTTTTGGACTCAAATTTACCAGTGTCATGAAGTACAATATGTGACGAGAAAACACTCTCAGAATGGCCTGGATAAGTAAAAGTGTTTTTAAAGTTGTCACCACATAAAGTGACACATGTCAGATTTGCTAAAAATTGCCTGGTCCTTAAGGTGAAAAATGGCAGGGTCCTGAAGGGGTTAAACATTCGTTTTTTTGTTTTTTTTTCCTCACTGTTTGGAATCTGGTTCTGTTTAGGCTCCACCCCATTGTGAGACGTAACCAATATCATCTGAGCTCCCATAAGGCACTGAGGCAGGGAGGATACCAGTAGATTTCATTCTAAATAGAATGAGTAAAGCAAAGTATTTGCAAAGATAGTCAATAGTACATTAGGTTTAAACCAGGCACTGTTGTAAAAAAAAATGTTCTGAAAAAGTAGAGTTTACCTTTAAGATTTTTTTATATTTTTTTTGGGGGGGGATGCTCTTTTCTATTTTTAGTGATTACTATGGGAGACATAGTGAGGGAAGCAGCGGTCTGCATTGCAGCAGGGAAACACAATGTCGTGTGATGTGCAGCCTTCTCCAGCCAGTGATGGGGAACAAACAGCCTGAGCTGGAAATGGCTCTGATCTAAGCAGACTTGATGCAGCCGCCTCCTGGAGATTACGTCTCAGTTTCACAAGCTAGAAATCATACTCAATGCTCCTGCTGCCTCACACACCGGTACCCAAGAAATGATCTGCTGGCCTGACAACACGGGCGATCACAGCTAAAAATAGAATGATGCGCGCCGAATCTGATCCCAATTATTTCTCTGCCGTAATTACAAGAGAGAGCTGAGGTCTTATTTCTTCTTCCTGGTGATCAAATGATGGACAGATGAGGCCTCTCATAGTACAGTTCGGTCATTTTTATAGCATAAAGCACAAGCTGCATTGAGCTGATTTGAGGCCTCAAGGACGGGGTTAAAAGATCCAGGATCCATCTGGTTAAGTACTTGCCGTGTGACGATGTGAATCTGTCTGAAGCTCTGGGGCATTATAACAGAAAATGGTGGAGGGTCATAAGAAGACACTGGTATTATAGAAAGTGCATGGCAGTCAAGTTACACCTCTGGCTGGAGGGAAGGGGTTAGGTCAAGAATTTGGGGGGTGGTTGCTGTTTCAATTTTTGCCTCAGGCAGCACGAAGGCTATGTGCTTCCCTGCCCCTGGCCACAAAGCACTGAGGGAAGGGGGCCCAAGCTGAACTCTTGCTCCAGGGCCTATGCCCCTTTAGCTACGCCCCTGTGGGGGGTCCTAGAAAACACGTAAAAATAGCAAGATACCCACAGAATGACTTTAGGATGGCTGCATTAGGTTTGCTTGTGCCCTTTACTTTATCATCTACTGATGTCTACTTTTGTTGTGCCATATAATGCTCGAATATTACAATATTACACAGCGCCACTGTGCAGTGGAAAAACAGTGGAGGGGATGCTGCCCTACTTCAGAGCTACGTCCACTGTCCACTTCATTCCCAGGATCATGATGAGGCTCCCAGGGGTCGGACTCCCTGATCATAAAATGAAGACATATACTAGCAATATACTATCTCTTAATGAGATGACGAATCCCTTTAATTTTCCAACATAATAATCCGACATCCAGTAATACAGAAAATCTGATAATCAGGCATTTGTTCCCAGTACAGTATATTGTGGAGTTTTACAAGACCGTAGGAGAACATTGAGCAAATTCGACTAATGAAGAACATTTTATGATGATTAAAGAACTATATTAGAAATTATGCAGCAGGTAATGTTACACCACAGAGTCAGTGCGCGCGTTTCCAAATCCTTCCCCAGTCATTGGCTAGGGGTGCCTGGCTATTTAAGGTGCCCTCTCCAAGTGGAGGGGTTCCTTGGCTTTAAGGTTCCTTCGTGACCAGCAAACGTGTTTAAGTTGGGTGGTTCTGCGATTCTCCTGCGTTTGTTCCTGTCTATGCTCCAGTCCTGTACTTGCCCTGCCTCTGTGTTCCTGCACTGCTAGTTTCAGTACTGTTTGTGTTTAAGTTAACCCTGTCCATCTGCCTTGTCCGTGTTCCTGTCGAGTGCCCAGCCTGCCTGTCCTGCCTCTGAAAGCTGTCATTTAAATTGAAAGCCATCAAGGGGTCACTAACCCCTTCCCCGCAACCCTACTGTTAAAGACACACTTGGAAATCATTAGATACATCGCTACAAAACATACAGGGTAATACAGCGCCACATACCTCTTACATCCAGTGACGTCTCCTCTGATGCAGACATTCTCATTCCTCATCTTCTCCATTCAGACCAGACCACCATGATGATTTCTTTCAGCCATCTCTTGTCTCTGCAGTTTGACACAAAGACATCTTAATCTCCTTCCGAACAACCTGTCCTGACACCCCCTATACTGTGCCCACTGTGCTCCCCAATACTATACTGCAGAAACAAGCCTCCCCTGAAAATACTAGTACCACACAGATAGTGCCCCCTTCAATAATTATTGGCACACAGTGCCCTCAATAATAACTGTGCCCAGCAAATGATGTCCCTGACACTTATAATGCCGTAAACATAGTGTCCCCAAAAAATAATTGTACTAAACTGATACTGTGCCAGGATTCCCCCCACAGTAAGTGTTCCCAAAAGTCCCCAACAATAATAATTCTCTGCAGAGTGTTAACAGTACCCCCAATAGTAATAATATCCCACTGTGCCGCAGAATAATGCCCCTTATAATTTGTGCCAGTACAAAAAAATGCCCCCTTATAATGTGTGCCAGTACAAGAAATACCTGCTTATAATGTGTGCCAGTAGAACAAATTCACCCTTCTGTGTGCCAGTACAAAAAATACCTGCTCTTAGCTCCCCCAGTATAGCCAGTTACCCCATTGTGCTCCCTATAATGTGAGCCAGTACAAAAATATGCCCCTATTTGGTGCCTCAGTAGGAACAATGCCCCCATAGTGCTCCCCCAGTTATAATAATGCCCAACAGCATGGTGCCAAATAAAAATAATAAACCCAAATACTTACTGTCATGGTTTGACAATGGCCACACCCATCTGCCTCCCAGCCAAGCTCTTGAACTAATCTCTGCTTACCTCATTTGCATAGCCAATCAGAGGGGGTTTTACAATTTACCAATTGAAAGAGGTGTTCCAACTGTCATTATAAATATATGTGATGCATTCAATAAAGATTTGGTCTGTTTGAACTCACATACAGCCTGACTGGTGTTAGTTCTGTGAGAATTAAAACGACACGAGCGGTTGTTTGAGGCCGGATCATCAACGGCAGAACCAGCAGATATTGTGGTCACATCAGGGAGTGCCGTGAGAGCAGAATAGAGCGAGCAGGGGCTCGTTACATTGGTGGCAGCGGTGGGATTGGCTCTCCAGTTACTGGGACACTCAAAATCACAACTAGGAATGACCAGGTACGCAGCCTGCAGGAGAAACACGCTGAAAGATTTACTTGAGAGCCGAGGAGGGATCGCTGGGACAAAGAACAAGGCCACCTTGATCAGTGAGTTAGCTGAGATGGATCAGAGGATCAGAGGGATGGTGATGCTGGACCTCGGTCCGTGAAAGCCTTGTTTCAGCAACGAGTTAGAGAACGGTTGGCATTATATGGTGCCAACCCATCCGAGACCGCCATACAGAATGCCATCAGAGACATCCAGCTGCAGGATGAGCGGCAAGAGAAAGAACTAGAGCGACAAGAGAGAGAATTGGAGCGACAACATGAGTGGAGAATGGCGGAAATACGGCGATCAAAGACAGCACCTAGAGATACAGCACCTGTCCGTAAGTTGCCCTTTCGCGCATTCAAATTATTTAAGGAAGGAGAGGAGGAAATAGAAGAGTTCCTCCAGGACTTTGAGAGACTGTGCCAGATACATAAAGTGCCGTCCCAAGATCGGGTCGCCTTACTGGCGAGTAACCTAACTGGCAAAGCTGCGGATGCGTATCGGGCCATGGAGGATGAGGACGCCATGGATTATGACCGGGTAAAAGAAGCCCTGCTAGCCCGATTTGCCATTACCCCTGAAGCCAGCCGGATTAAGTTTCGAGAATCCCGGAAACAAGGCAACCTAACCTACGTGGAGTGGGCACATCGTCTGCAGCGGAACCTCAAGGGCTGGTTCCAGGGAAGCCATGCTCATACCATAGAGGACATCACCCAGCTAGTTCTCTTAGAGCAGTTCTTTGACCACACCCCTCCGATAGTACGGGATTGGGTGCGAGATAAGCGGCCACAGACGGTACAGCAAGCAGCTACTTTGGCCGATGAATATCTGGACTCTCGGAGATCCATTGGAGGCCAGCGCTATCCACTACCGCGGCCCAGTGTACCGACCTCGAGCCCAACTCCATTATCTCAGTGGGCTGCCTCTAGACCCTTAGCCCAATCAAAATCTTCTACCGGGTCTAAGTGCTATACATGTAATCAAACGGGTCATCTGCAGCGTTATTGCCCTAACCGATCCCCGAGGTACAAAGAGACTGCCCAGTTATCCAGGTCGGAAAATTATTGCCTCCAGAACGAGGCCAACCCGCTAGATGTTCAGGAAGAGTTTGGTGAGCTGTTCGAGGCGGATCCCGTCCAGGCCGCAGCTGAAGATAATCGGCAGCACCATCGTCAGGCGGTATGGGTTAATGGGCAGCCGGCCCAGGGACTTCGTGATTCCGGGGCTACGATTACCCTTATTCAGCCTCACATGGTTCCTCAGTCGGCCCGAACCGGCCAGACTGTGGCAGTCAGGGTAGCAGGGGGCAAGGTGCTGCGCTTATCCACCGCCAGAGTTCACCTGGATTGGGGCTCAGGGAAGCGACAAGTGAGAGTAGGGATACTCCGTGAGTTACCCGCAGAAGTACTTTTGGGGAACGACTTGGGGCATTTGACTTTTTCATTTGCACCAGAGACCGCCATGGCCGTGACCACCCGACAACAAAGCCACCTACAAGGCAACTCCACTCCTATGGGGACCCAGGTAAGACCAAATCCTCCCACGTTACCCCGACTTGACAACCCCATGTCCTGGGATTCTCCTTCCGACGTTAGGCAAGAAACCCGGAGAGACCCTACTTTAGCGTGCTATCGGGACAGGGCGGGCAAGGATCCAGGGGGGTTAGGGGAAGACAGAATAGAGTGGGAGGGAGGGCTTCTTTATCGTTACACTGAAGGGGTGGGCAACGGGAAACGCGAGGGCCCCCACAAACAGCTAGTCGTACCCCAGAAGTACAGACAGGAGCTATTGAGGCTGGCTCACGACATCCCCTTGGCCGGACATTTAGGGATAGCTAAGACCCGGAGTCGGTTGTCTCGTGCTTTCTTCTGGCCTAGGTTACATGCAGAAGTACGAGAATACTGCCGGACCTGTGAGACTTGCCAGAGAGTAGGAAAGGCGGGGGATCATCCAAAAGCCTCTCTGCACCCCATGCCGATAATTAGGGAACCCTTTAGCCGGATAGCAGTAGACATTATTGGCCCACTGGCCCGCCCCAGTGCTACTGGGAAGAAGTATATTCTTACAGTGGTGGATTACGCCACCCGCTACCCGGAAGCTATTCCCCTATCCAATATCCAGGCTGACACGGTAGCTGATGCCTTACTGCGGGTGTTTACTAGGGTAGGATTTCCCCAGGAGATATTGTCTGATCAAGGAAATCAATTCACCACTGAGCTGACCCAGCAGCTCTGGCGCCTCTGTGGTATTAAAACCCTCCAGAGTGCACCCTACCACCCCCAAACGAATGGGCTGTGCGAGAGATTTAACAGGACCCTAAAACAGCTACTTCGGGCCTTTGTGGAGAGTAGGAAGGATTGGGAAAAATATCTTCCCCACCTACTGTTCGCATACAGGGAGGTACCTCAAGAGTCCACAGGGTTTTCACCATTTGAGCTGTTGTATGGGCGAAGGGTTAGGGGACCCTTAGACTTAGTGAGGGCCCAGTGGGAAGGGGGAGAGGATCCTGAAGGCCTCCCCATCCTTAGTTACGTCTTGGAACTCAGGGATCGACTGCGGGAACTTACCGAGCTAGTCCATGAGAATATGCAATCAGCCCAGAGTCAGCAGAAGGTTTGGTATGATCGATCTGCTCGGAATCGCACTTTTTGTGTCGGACAGAAGGTCCTAGTACTAAAACCCTTGAAGCAAAATAAATTACAGGCCTCCTGGCAGGGCCCCTATCAGGTGGTAAAACAGCTGTGCGACACCACCTACGTGGTCGCCAGCTGTGCAGACACAAGAATTAAGAGGACATTTCACATCAATATGATGAAGGCCTATCACGAAAGGGCTGAGGCAGTAGCCGCCATATGCGCTCCTGCCACCGGGGACTCTGAATACCTGCCGATGCTGGAGCTTCCTGCAATCAGTAATCATTCTGGGGGGGTGGAAGATGTTCAGTTAGGAGATGGGTTAGGACCCCAGGAACAAGAACAGGTCAGGGAATTACTCCAGGAGCGGAAAGAGATGTTCTCAACACTCCCTGGATACACTCACTTGGCAGTGCACAAGGTGGAGACCCTCGGGCAGAAGCCCCTGAGACAATCAGCCTATAGGATTCCTGGAGCTGTGCAAGAAGGGATGAGAGAAGAGATTAGGGAGATGCTTGAGTTAGGGGTGATCGAACCATCAGCAAGCCCCTGGGCTTCCCCTGTAGTATTAGTCCAAAAACGGGATGGCACGACCCGATTTTGTGTGGACTATAGGCGACTGAATAACTGTACTGTGACAGATGCCTACCCCATGCCCCGAGTGGACGAATTGTTGGACAAAATAGCTCAGGTACATTATCTGACGACTATTGACCTGTGTAAGGGTTACTGGCAGATTCCCCTGGAGGCGGCCGCCATTCCAAAGTCGGCCTTCATCACCCCGTTTGGCCTTTACCAGTTCCGGGTAATGCCATTCGGGATGAAAAATGCTCCGGCTACCTTCCAACGAATGATAGATCAACTCCTCGGTGGTCTGCAGGATTTTGCATGCGCATATCTTGATGACATCGCAATCTATAGCCAGACATGGGAGGAGCATCTCAGACACCTGGGCATAGTGCTAGACAGAATCAGAGTTGCAGGCCTGACCCTGAAGCCAGACAAGTGTAATATCGGGATGTCTGAGGTACAATATTTGGGACATAGAGTGGGATGTGGGAAGCAGAGGCTGGAGCCTGCAAAAATCGAGGCCATCTTAAACTGGCCGGTTCCCAGAACCAAGGCCCAGGTACTTGCATTTTTAGGGACAGCCGGGTACTACAGAAAGTTTGTACCTCACTATAGTGACATAGCCAAACCACTGACGGACCTGACCAAAAAGAATCTCCCTAGACAGGTCCTGTGGTCCCCGGAGTGCGAAACAGCATTTCAACAGTTGAAAACCACCCTAACACAAGCTCCCATACTAACGGCACCCGATCCTAACAAACGATTTGTTGTACATACAGACGCCTCCATGTTCGGACTAGGAGCCGTACTAAGTCAAGTTGGCGACGATGGGAAGGAGCACCCGGTGGCGTATCTCAGCCGCAAGTTGTTACCCCGTGAAGTTGGATATGCTGCCGTGGAAAAAGAATGTTTGGCTTTAGTCTGGGCTTTAAAGAAATTGCAGCCCTACGTCTATGGACGCTCTTTTACCGTCATGACGGACCACAATCCCTTGATATGGCTAAACCGGGTGGCGGGAGAGAATGGCCGATTACTAAGGTTGAGCCTGGCTTTGCAACCCTACAATTTCACCATACAATATCGGCCAGGGCATGCGGGAATGCGGATGGATTGTCACGGCAAACGGACCTGGAATCTTAAGACTACTTTTCCAACATCCTCGAGTTGACCCGGTGAGGGTCCCACTGTGGCTGTTGGACTGTTTCCCGGGAGGGGGGGTAATGTCATGGTTTGACTCTCTCTGTGACAATGGCCACACCCATCTGCCTCCCAGCCAAGCTCTTGAACTAATCTCTGCTTACCTCATTTGCATAGCCAATCAGAGGGGGTTTTACAATTTACCAATTGAAAGAGGTGTTCCAACTGTCATTATAAATATATGTGATGCATTCAATAAAGAATTAGTCAGTTTGAACTCACATACCCCCAGAGGAAGGTTTGACCTCATGACCCCCAGAGGAAGGTTTCAAATCGAAACGCGCGTCGGGGTGTGCAGTCTTCCTGTGGACTTACCATCATTTTACACACGGTATGTGACCTTATCCCTGTTCATCTGCTTACCTGCTTAACTTTTGCGGTTGTCTTGTGCTTTTTGATTAAACACTTATTATGTGTTTTCTTTTAGAAACTGTTATGTGATCTGCACATGCACTTTATTTACCCGCCTAGACTACTTGAATAGGTATATATACATATATGTATTTAGGGACCCACATTGAAGGGTCATTTCTCCTCTCCTTTGCTTATATATATAAGCTTGCACTTGCACTTTATATTTGACGAGATTATTTGTACTCTTACCAATAGTGGGTATCCCTTCAACATATATTTTACATGGTAACTTTGCCTTATTTAGATATATCCACATTCGGGTCACTCCTGTCTCCTTACCCTTTTTGTACTCTACTAACTCTCCCAGGATTGTGCTGCACTTTGTGCATTTGTCTGTTATCTCTATGTATGCTTTTAATCAAGTACTCAAATAAAACAATATTTTTATAGTTCATCAGCTTTCAGTGTCCTTTTATAGGTTTTCTTGAACTCACATACAGCCTGACTGGTGTTAGTTCTGTGAGAATTAAAACGACACGAGCGGTCGTTTGAGGCCGGATCACCAACGGCGGAACCAGCAGATATTGTGGTCACATCAGGGAGTGCCATGAGAGCAGAATAGAGCGAGCAGGGGCTCGTTACACTTACCTCCATGCAGCTGTCAGGATGCGGGGCAGGCTTCTTTCAGCCCATGTCCCGAGCTGTATGGTGACTGACTCAGCCTGAAGCCTATCGAAATGGTGGGGCAGGAAGACATGACTCCCGTGCCCCGCCAAACACCCCTCCCACCCCCTTCCCCCCCGTACCACCTGCAGCACCCCTGATATGACCAGAGCAGCCGCTGTGGCCACTCCATTCATTTCTATGGGAGTTCCAGAGATTGCCGAGAGCTGTAACGTTAACCAACCGGAATACCCCTTTAATAAAGCAGGAGAAGATGATTCAGTGATTTGTTCTGATGGTACAAGGCTATGTTATAATGCATACAGATAATATATTACATTATTATACACACTGGCAAGTTGCGCCTAGGGCACGTAATTTGAGTTTGTGCACAGTTTATTAATATGCTATTTTCATCTGTGTTGCTCTGTGTTCCATTATTTGCACTGTGTGATATATGCAATGTTAGTGTTTTATCCCTCTGTACCTATTAATATGGATGATGATTAGTGATGATCGAGCACCAAAGTATTCCGGTATAATGGAAGTCAATGGGAGACAACCAGACACCCCCTGCTCTCTGAAGAGGGGAGGGTGCCTGGTCCATTGGAAAAGGTCAGAAAATGACAGAAACGCCACCAAAATGGATCGGGAACACCATGGGGACAATGTCTGGATGCATCTTGGACTCCCAGGTCGCTGCTGGGAACCATGTTGTCCGAGTTGTACGCCACTTTTACAGACTGACAAAAATATGCACAAAATCCCCCAAAAAATGTTACTGGAAAAATTGTTAGGAAACATTCCTTCCTGTATATTCAATTGTATATAAAGTGCAAGTGCTGCAAAAATTTACAAGCAAGAGGCACTCCGAAACAGCCTGTATATCACATAAAGGAGGGCCTCATTCACATTGTGGTACAATTGTTCAGGTAGTAGGACTCCTACACTCATAAAGCCTATGCACTAAGTGAAAGGGCTGCCAAAAATTACAAGGTACCGGCACTCAAAAACACCCTTTGTTACACATAAAGGAGGGCATCATACACACCCGTGAAAAATTATGATTGATGGCCTGCTGGTGACCCTCAAAAACATTTAGAGCAAGAGCCTGCTGATCTGACCATCTAAAACCTTAGGGCGAGGGCCTGCTGCCGCATTGGTGACTCTAGATAACCTCTGGGCGATTGCACGTCCCCGTGACAGCGACAATCCATTTGGATGTCTGCCCTATCAGCTTTCAATGTTCTTTTCTGCACCTACCATGGTGATCACGGGTGATCAGGGTTCGATGCCGGAGAGGGAGCTTGAGAAAGGGATACCACATCCAAGGGAGGTCAACGGCTGAATTCTGATTGGGTGGAGAGGGTGGGTACAAGTTATTAAAGCAGAAAAATCGAAGGAAGGCAGCAGGCGCGCGGAAATTACCCACTCCCGACTAGGGGAGGTAGTGACGATAAATAACAATACAGGACTCTTAAGATGCCCTGTTATTGGAATGAGTAATAAAAAATTACAGGGAATGTCACTGCGGTATTTTGGATGAGGAAACGTTATACTGGAGAGGCCCTGCTGCCGCTTTGTTGACTCTAGATAACTTCTGCCTGATCGCACGTCCCCGTGACGTCCATGATCCATTTGGATATCTTCCCTATCAACTTTCGATGTTCTTTTATGCGCCTAACATGGTGACTACCGGTAACAGTGAATTATTGTTCTATTTCGGAGAGGGAGCCTGATAAACGGCTACGGCTACTACCTTAAAGCAAGGCAGCATGAGTTGCGGGCCTGCAGGTGAGCTGACCCTGTAAAAGTTTTGAGTTGCGGGCCTGAAGGTTAGCTGACCTTGTAAAACATTATATGCTAGTGCCTGCGGTTGAGCTGACCCTGTAAAACATTATATGCGAGGGCCTGCAGCTGAGCTGACCCTCTAAAAAGTTATATGCGAGGGCCTGCATGTGAGCTGACCCTGTAAAAGATTTTAGGTGCGTGCCTGCTAGTGAGCTAAGGTGGAACCGACAAACCCAACTTGATTTTGATGGCTGCATTAATCTGCAGGTAACTGTGATACAGCTCTACAGATTGTTTCCATCTGCATCTTTCTAAGCAATCTGTGGCCTTAGTCTTTTATCCAGACGCAGTCATTGTGCCACTATGTGGCCTCCTTATGCTTCCATCTCCACACCATGTCACCTTGCCACTCATTTTTATCACCATGCTGCTTAAAAGGTCTTAAACTGATCACCAGGCCCACAATTTAATTAAGGTTTCGTAATCGATAAACCCAACTTGCTTTTGTGGGCTGCATCAGTGGCGTAGCTAGAATTGACTGGGCCCCACAGCAAATTTTTGAATGGGGCTCCATCCCACAGTAAATTTTTAGCAACCCCTTCCTTTCATGCCGCCCCCATTCCTGTGGCTAGTAAAGATCGCTCTCTCAGACCAGGGCCGGCAGCTGTTCCATCCGTTTTATACACTGTCTATACTGACACTGTATATAATTTCATTGTGTAATACTGTTGAGGGGGCCCTGACCAAATCCTTTAGTCCTCTTCCTCCTGGATGGGCCCCTTCTGGGTCAGGGCCCCAAAGCTGCAGCTTCCCCTGCTTCCCCTATAGCTACGCCCCTGGTCTGCATTAATCTGCAGGTGCCCGTGATACAGCTCCACAGATTGTTTCCATCTGCATCTTTCTTTTATCCAGACTCAGTCATTGTGCCACTATGTGACCCCCCAGTGTCGGAGATTGCCGCAAACCACAGGACAATTTAGACCTGCGGTTTGCGGCTTTTACCTTATGCGGCGGCGGTGATCGGCGGTGCCATCGGGTCCCCGTGGGGCTGTAGGGGGGACCCGATGGCATGGAAGGCAGCGCTGCATTCCGGTGACGAGCCTGTGAGATCCAGCCCCCTGGATCTCACAGGCAGGAAGCTGTATGAGTAATACACACAGTATTACTCATACAGCCAATACATTTGTCACGACCATGGTCATGGTCGTGACTCCTGTACCGCAAGCTGTTGCCTGCGGTCTTGTGTCGTTGTTTCAACCACAGGTGAGGGCCGCTTGCTTGTTGCCTCACTTGTGGTTGCCGTTGGCAACATGCTCTATTTATGTACTTGGCAGCTTAGCAGCCTGAGCTGGTGCTGGGCAGCTTGCTGCAATGTGCATGCGGTTTCACCTGGCAACCTGTCCTTATTAGGTGTTTCTTTTGTATGTCTGGTGTGCACAGGGTTTTAGTTATATGTGCACTTTCTCCTTTAAGTGGCTGTCTTCCCTTCCCTGGTGTGAGAAGGGTTAATTCCCTTCTGTGTGTGTGAACACTGGGTGTGCCTGTGTGGGTGTGGCTACTTGGGCTATAAAGCCTCAGTGGAGACCTGAAGCTGAGGGGCACTCCAGCCTTGTTTGTAAGCTAGAGGCACCCTCCTGGTTTATACCATCTGCCACTGAGGGCCACCCTTGTGGTCATAAATGTTATGTGATGTTAAATCTTGTTTGATGTTACTGGTCGTCTGCTGCAGCATTCCGTTAGTGTTCCGGCGGCGTGCTGGTTAGGAGTGTCTGCTGGCAGCGACTGGAGTAAGTAGCAAACTTTCCATCTTCTGGCATCGCACGGCTGAGGGTTTTCCCCATCCTCAGCCGTGACAGTATGACCACAATGGCTCCTCACGGGGCGTTGCCCTCGAAAGAGGGTGCAGCATGTACCGCCATCTGTTGATGGGGTGCATGCGCGTTCTCCGGAAAGAGAGCGTTATAGGGGTTTCGCCGCTGACGGCCAGTGAGTGGCTTATTCCCCGCCATTTCTTCACCGTTGCCTGTTTTGGTGTCCCCTTATTTTTTTATTCCCTCACTGTGGTTCGTTTGGTGTGTGGTTGCACACCTTCGGAAGAGGGTGCAGCATGTTTGGCCATACCTTTGTGGGGTGCATCCTGCTCCCTAATTCTGTGGTTCTGGCCAAGTAGCAACCTTTCCATCTTCTGGCATCGCACGGCTGAGGGTTTTCCCCATCCTCAGCCGTGACAGTATTCCAATACAGAAGTCTTGGAATGCATTGTAAAGGATTAGACCCCCAAAGGTTGAAGTCCCAAAGTGGGACAAGAAATAAAGTAAAAAAAATAAAGTTTTCCCCCCAAAAATTTTTACGTTTCAAGTAAAAATAAACAAAAACGTCATTCCCAAATAAAGTACAAAAAATTGGTAAAAAATAGGGAGGGGGGGGAGGAAGGTACATATTAGGTATCGCCGCGTCAGTATCAACCGGCTCTATAAACATATCACATAACCTAACCCCTCAGATGAACACCGTAAAAAATAAAAACTGCTAAATAAACCATTTTTTTGTCACCTTACATCACAGAAAGTACAACAGCAAGCGATCAAAAAGGCGCATGCCCACCAAAATAGTACCAATCTAACCATCACCTCATCCCACAAAAAATGAGCCCCTACCTGAGACAAAAAATAAAAAAAACTATGGCTCAGAATAGGGAGACACTAAAACATCATTTTTTTTGTTTTAAAAAAGCTGTTATTGTGTAAAACTTACATAAATAAAAAAAAGTATACATATTAGGTATTGCCGCGTCCGTATCAACCGGCTCTATAGAAATATCACATGACCTAACCCCTCAGATGAACACCGTAAAAAATAAAAAATAAAAACTGTGCTAAATAAACCATTTTTTGTCACCTTACATCACAAAAAGTGTAATAGCAAGCGATCAAAAAGTCATATACACCCCAAAATAGTGCCAATCAAACCGTCATCTCATCCCGCAAAAAATGAGACCCTATATAAGATAATCGCCAAAAACAGAAAAAACTATGGCTCTCAGAATATGGAGACACTAAAACATGATATTTTTTTGTTTCAAAAATGATATTATTGTGTAAAACTTACATAAATAATACATATTAGCTATCGCCGCGTCCATATCGACCGGCTCTATAAAAATATCACATGACCTAACCCCTCAGATGAACACCATAAAAAATAAAAGCTGCTAAATAAACCATTTTTTGTCACCTTACATCACAAAAAGTGTAATAGCAAGCGATCAAAAAGTCACACGCACCCCAAAATAGTGCCAATCAAACCGTCATCTTATCCCGCAAAAATAATACCCTACCCAAGATAATCGCCCAAAAACTGAAAAAACTATGGCTCTCAGAATATGGAGACACTAAAACATGATTTTTGTTTTGTTTCAAAAATGATGATATTGTGTAAAAAGTATACATATTACGTATCGGCGCGTCCGTATCGAACGGCTCTATAAAAATATCACATGACCTAACCCCTCAGGTGAACACCATAAAAATAAAAAATAAAAGCTGCTAAATAAACCATTTTTTGTCACCTTACACCACAAAAAGTGTAATAGCGAGCGATCAAAAAGTCACACGCACCCCAAAATAGTGCCAATCAAACCGTCATCTCATCCCGCAAAAATCATATCTTACCCAAGATAATCGCCCAAAAACTTAAAAAACTATGGCTCTCAGACTATGGAAACACTAAAACATGATTTTTTTTGTTTCAAAAATGAAATCATTGTGTAAAACTTACATAAATAATAAAAAAGTATACATATTAGGTATCACTGCGTCCGTGACAATCCTGTCTATAAAAATACCACATGATCTAACCTGTCAGATGAATGTTGTAAATATCAAAAAATAAAAACGGTGCCAAAACAGCTATTTCTTGTTACCTTGCCTCACAAAAAGTGTAATATAGAGCAACCAAAAATCATATGTACCCTAAAATAGTACCAACAAAGCTGCCACCCTATCCCGTAGTTTCTAAAATGGGGTCACTTTTTTGGACTTTCTACTCTAGGGGTGCATCAGGGGGGCTTCAAATGGGACATTGTGTCAAAAAAACTGTCCAGCAAAATCTGCCTTCCAAAAAACGTATGGCGTTCCTTTCTTTCTGGGCCCTGCCGTGTGCCCGTACAGCAGTTTACGACCACATATGGGGTGTTTCTGTAAACTAAAGAATCAGAGCCATAAATATTGAGTTTTGTTTGGCTGTTAACCCTTGCTTTGTAACTGGAAAATAATTATTAAAATGGAAAATCTGCAAAAAAAAAGTGAAATTTTGAAATTGTATCTCTATTTTCCATTAATTCTTGTGGAACACCTAAAGGGTTAACAAAGTTTGTAAAATCCGTTTTGAATACCTTGAGGGGTGTAGTTTCTAGAATGGGGTCACTTTTTTGGAGTTTCAACTCTAGGGGTGCATCAGGGGGCTTCAAATGGGACATGGTGTCAAAAAAACAGTCCAGCAAAATCTGCTTTCCAAAAACCGTATAGCATTCCTTTCCTTCTGCGCCCTGCCGTGTGCCCGTACAGTGGTTTACGACCACATATGGGGTGTTTCTGTAAACTACAGAATCAGAGCCATAAATATTGAGTTTTGTTTGGCTGTTAACCCTTGCTTTGTAACTGGAAAAAAATTAGTAAAATGGAAAATCTGCCAAAAAAGTGAAATTTTGAAATTGTATCTCTATTTTCCAATAATTCTTGTGGAACACCTAAAGGGTTAACAAAGTTTGTAAAATCAGTTTTGAATACCTTGAGGGGTGTAGTTTCTAGAATTGGGTCATTTTTGGGTGGTTTCTATTATGTACACCTCACAAAGTGATTTCAGATCTGAACTGTTCCTTGAAAAGTGGGTTTTTGAAAATTTCTGAAAAATTTCAAGATTTGCATCTAAACTGCTAAGCCTTGTAACATTCCCAAAAAATAAAATGTCATTCCCAAAATTATCCAAACATGAAGTAGACATATGGGGAATGTAAAGTAATAACTATTTTTGTAGGTATTACTATATATTATAGAAAGTAGAGAAAATAAAACTTGGAAATTTGCAAATTTTTCTAAATTTTTGGCAAATTTGGTATTTTTTTTATAAATAAAAAAGATTTTTTTTTTTACTCCATTTTACCAGTGTCATGAAGTACAATATGTGACGAAAAAACAATCTCAGAATGGCCTGGATAAGTCAAAGCGTTTTAAAGTTATCACCACTTAAAGTGACACTGGTCAGATTTGCAAAAAATGGCCTGTGTCCTTAAAGAGTTAAAAGGGCTTAAAGTGATCACCAGGCCCACAATCTAATTAAGGTTTTACGCACAAAACCAAAGTAAAAAAATCGATTTTATAGGAAAAATCCTTTATATTTACTTGTATATAAAGTGCAAGTGCTGCCAAAAATTACAAGGAAGAGGCACTCTGATACAACCTGTATATCACATAAAGGAGGGCCTCATTCACATTGAGTTGCGGGCCTGCAGGTGAGCTGACCCGGCTGTAAAAAAAAAAAAAATTTTTTTTTTACATTTTAATCAATATTTCAGTTATACAGAGCCAGAATTACAGTGATACCTCGGTTCACGAACGCTTCTGTTCACGAACAACTCGGTTCACCAACAGAAAAGCTCATAAAAATATGCTCCGGTTCACGAACTCCGCCGCGGCCATTTTAATGCTATTTCCAGGCTGTCACATGGTCGTGACTTCCTGTAGGAAGACCGTGGAGAGAAGAAGAGACACAGAAAGAAGTACTGTGAGTACTCTGCAAACATTTTAAGTAATTTTTTTATTTTTGGTGGGCTTTTTAGCACATACAGTACTGTACAGTTCACTGGACACCCAATATGGCTCCCAAAAAGCATAGTGGAAAGAAGAAAGTGCGGAGCAGCAATGAAGGTGACAAGAACAGCAATGCAGGTGACAATGTGCAAAGTGGAAATGCAAGTGACAATGTGCAAAGTGGAAATGCAAGTGACAATGTGCAAAGTGGAAATGCAAGTGACAATGTGCAAAGTGGAAATGCAGGTGACAAGAATGTGCAGCGCAAGCATGGTGGCAAAAAGAAAGTGCAGAGCAGTAGTAAAGGTGACAGCAAGGTTGTGAAGAAAATAACCATTGAGCTGAAGAAGGAAATTATAGAAAAGCATGACCGTGGTATTCGTGTTTCATATTTTTGTACTTCAAAACCCACCAAAAAAAGGTCAGCACGGATTAACCGGATTTACATTGAACCCTATGGGAAAATGTGCCTCGGTTCGCGACCAATTCGGTTCGCGACCAGAGTCAGTTCACGAATTAAGTTCGTGAACCGAGGTATCACTGTATATGGATAATATTGATATATTCATTACTCAACAATATGTTTATGTTGTAATATCCATTTTTACAGACACATGAAAATAAAAAGACAGTTATCCCTTAACATCAATCCCTCCCCCCTCCCATAACACCCTCCCCATCTGGATACGACTCAAACCTCCATGATTTGTATTTCTATGTTGCCGCCACTTTATGCTTCTACTCTACTTTCAGTTTCCCCAGTGACCCCCTTAGATCCTTTAACACAGTGGTCCCCAACCTTTTTTGCACCAAGGACCGGTTTCATGCAAGACAATTTTCCCAGGGACCCGGGTGGAGGGAAGGGGGGGCGGGGCTTAGGGGTGGGCGGGGCTGACTGATTCACGCGCATAACAAAACACAAGGTGCATATTAAAATATATAACACTATATAATGACTATATAAACTGACTATGGTCTCTGCTGCACTGTACCGTATTTTTCGCCCTATAAGATGCACCTAGTTTTAGAGGAGAACAATAAGAAAAAAATATTTTTCATTACACCTCAGGTCAGACCAGCAATCAGACCCCCAATGTTAATCAGACCTCAGATCAGACCCCCAATGGCTCAGATCAACCCCCAAACCTTTAGCCATCTATCAGCCCCCAATGTCAGCCATAAACCCCCCAATGTCAGCCATAAACCCCCCCAATGTCAGCCATAAACCCCCCAATGTCAGCCATAAGCCCCCCAATGTCAGCCATAAGCCCCCCATTAGCCCCTCATGTCAGCCATTAGCCCCCCATTAGCCCCTCATGTCAGCCATAAGCCACCCATTAGCCCCTCATGTCAGCCATAAGCCCCCCATTAGCCCCTCATGTCAGCCATAAGCCCCCTATTAGCCCCTCATGTCAGCCATAAGCCCCCATTAGCCCCTCATGTCAGCCATAAGCCCCCCATTAGCCCTTCATGTCAGCCATAAGCCCCTCATGTCAGCCATAAGCCCCCCATTAGCCCCTCATGTCAACCATAAGCCCCCCATTAGCCTCTCATGTCAGCCATAAGCCCCCATTAGCCCCTCATGTCAGCCATAAGCCCCCCATTAGCCCCTCATGTCAGCCCCATGTCCCCCAGGTCAGCCATCAGCCCCCAGTGCAAATAAAAAAAACACTTACCTCTCCTGCTCCTGGTCACCATCGCGATCCTCTTCATTCTGCTGTCGGCTGGCTGTGTATAGCGGCGCACAGCGTGAGGTCACAGAGAGACCTCACACTGTGCGCAGCCATGCACAGCCGATAGCCGAGCCGAGGACCAGGAAGCGGTGAGTACAGATCCTTCACCGCTCCCTGGTCCTTCTGTACTAATGAAGCGCTTCCATAATGGAAGCGCTTCATTAGTACAGAGTTAAAGACTGCCCTGATTGCCGCGGCCCGGCTAACAATCCTCCACGGCCCGGTCCTGGGCCGCGGCCCGGCGGTTGGGGACCGCTGCTTTAACAAATACCACTCTGTATGTTGAAAATTTTTCCTAAGAGAAGTGATATCCTCTGCTGATAAATGTTTAGAAATAAAAGCATTCCATTCCGACTTCTGATTTTTATGTGCTTCTGCTTCCAGCTGACCATAAGCAGATAGTATCTCATTTGGCATTGAAATTCCCCCTCGGAAGGTGTGTGTGGAACCAGCCAATTGCGAAGCAGGCATCTCAAAGCCACAAGTAACACTCCATCTACCAGCCCTGGAATCCTTACATTTTCTGGGAAGTCATGAAATAATATCACCCGAGGTTCACATGGCAAGACTATTTGCCAAGTGTCTTTGATCCAGGATCAGACCCACTATAGCCGAACCTTCGAGCATAGCCAGATACAATGATCTAGTGTAGCCTTTGGTATACCACATTTAGGACATTCGGTCAGCCTTGTCTTGTTAGTATCTGATGGTGGGACATTAAAGGCATATATTGCTCTGTGTATCAATTTTAATTGTGATTCCCTCCATCCCTCACACGCGACTACTTTCCTTGTTTTCATCCAACCAGCCATAATTTTATCTTTCCAACCCTCTTCCCCCAATAACGCCTTCCATCCCTTACATATTTGGGCATACGTTTTATTCTGTAAAAGATTTTAGGTTTGGGCCTGCAGGTGAACTGACCCTGTAAAAGATTTGAGTTGCGGGCCTGCAGGTGGGCGGACCCTGTAAAAAATTAGATGTGAGGGCCTGCTGGTGAGTGGACCCTCTAAAAAATTAGATGTGAGGGCCTGCTGGTGAGCGGACCCTCTAAAAAATTAGATGTGAGGGCCTGCTGGTGAGTGGACCCTCAAAAAAATTATTTTCGAAGGCCATATATGCGAGGGCATTATATGTGACGAATAAGCAATGCATGTTGATATGACGGAAGAGGAGGATGAGAAAAGGAAGATTCAACCATATACCCTTGTTTGTGGTGGAAGGGGTGCATGGGAATACAGTCTATTAACTACATTAAAAACAACACATGTAAAGTGCCTTTATGTTCATCATCATTCCTCTGGTGGAGTCAAGAAGTCATGGTCAATCCAGGCCTTGTTCATTTTTATATGAATCAACCTGTCAGCATTTTCAGTTGACAGGCTGATACGCTTAGGCTACTTTCACACTTGCGGCAGAGAGATCCGGCAAGCAGTTCCGTCGCCGGAACTGCCTGCCGGATCAGGCAAAATGTATGCTAACTGATGGCATTAGTAAGACTGATCAGGATCCTGATCAGTCTTAAAAATGCCTGATCAGTCGAAAAAATGCATTGAAATGCCTGATCCGTCTTTCCGGTGTCATCCGGCAAAAACGGATCCGGCATTTATTTTTTCACCTTTTTTTCAGTCTGAGCATTCGCATACCGGAAGGCCGGATCCGGCATTCCGGTATTCTGAATGCCGGATCTGGCACTAATACATTCCTACGGAAAAAAATGCCGGATCCGGCATTCAGGCAAGTCTTCAGTTTTTTTAGCCGGAGATAAAACCGTAGCATGCTACGGTTTTCTCTTTTGCCTGATCAGTCAAAACGACTGAACAGAAGATATCCTGATGCAAACTGAACGGATTACTCTCCATTCAGAATGCATGGGGATAAAACTGATCAGTTCTTTTCCGGTATAGAGCCCCTGTGACGGAACTCTATGCCGGAAAAGAACAACGCAAGTGTGAAAGTAGCCTTAGGGCCCTTTCACACTTGCGTTCTTTTCTTCCGGCATAGAGTTCCGTCGTCGGGGCTCTATGCCGGAAAAATCCTGATCAGTTTTATCCTAATGCATTCTGAATGGAGAGAAATCCGTTCAGGATGCATCAGGATGTCTTCAGTTCCGGACCGGAACGTTTTTTGGCCGGAGAAAATACCGCAGCATGCTGTGCTTTTTGCTCCGGCCAAAAATCCTGAACACTTGCCGCAAGGCCGGATTCGGATTGAATGCCCATTGAAAGGCATTGATCCGGATCCGGCCTTAAGCTAAACGTCGTTTCGGCGCATTGCCGGATCCGACGTTTAGCTTTTTCTGAATGGTTACCTTGGCTGCCAAGACGCTAAAGTCCTGGCAGCCATGGTAAAGTGTAGTGGGGAGCGGGGGAGCAGTATACTTACCGTCCGTGCGGCTCCCCGGGCGCTCCAGAGTGACGTCAGGGCGCCCCACGCGCATGGATGACGTGATCGCATGGACACGTCATCCATGCGCATGGGGCGCTCTGACGTCATTCTGGAGCGCCCCGGGAGCCGCACGGACTGTAAGTATACTGCTCCTGTGTCTTCTTTGTGTCACTCAGTCATGATGATTAAGCTGTGCGGCCGGGGCTGGCAGGAGGCGGAGCACAGGGGTGTGATTAGGCCATACCCGGCACACCCACTCGAGCCCTGAGGCGGCCCCCCTGAGGCGGCCCGGCCCACCGGGCAAATGCCCGGTCTGCCCTATGGCCAGTCCGGCCCTGGCTCCCCCGCTCCCCACTACTACTATGGCAGCCAGGACTTTAATAGCGTCCTGGGTGCCATAGTAACACTGAACGCATTTTGAAGACGGATCCGTCTTCAAATGCTTTCAGTTCACTTGCGTTTTTCCGGATCCGGCGGGCACCTCCGGCAAATGGAGTGCACGCCGGATCCGGACAACGCAAGTGTGAAAGAGCCCTTATCTGTTATAATGTCACCAGCAGCACTAAATACACGCTCAGACAAAACGCTGGCGGCAGGGCAGGCCAGCACCTCCAAAGCGTAGAGCGCCAGTTCGTGCCACGTGTCCAGCTTGGACACCCAGTAGTTGTAAGGCACTGAGGGATCATTGAGGACGCTGACACGGTCTGCTATGTACTCCTTCACCATCTTCCAAAATTTTTCTCTCCTTGTGGCAGTAGGCCGCACATCAGGGTGAGGGTGCTGGCGGGGTGTCATGAAACTGTCCCAGGCTTTGGAGAGTGTTGCCCTGCCTCTGTTGGAACTGCTGTGTGTTCCCCTTGTCTACCCTCCTCGGTTGGCCAAGGAAGTGCGGACTCTGCCACCAGCGTTGTCAGATGGAAAATTTTGGAGCAATTTTCCAACAAGGATCTTCTGGTATTGCACCATTTTGCTCATCCTCTCCACCAGAGGAATGAGAGATGAGAAGTTCTCTTTGTAGCGGGGGTCGAGAATGGTGAACACCCAGTAATCCGTGTTATCTAAAATGCGTATAACACGAGGGTCGCTGGAAAGGCAGCCTAACATGATGTCAGCCATGTGTGCCAGAGTACCAACAGGCAAGACGTCGATGTCGACATCAGGATGACTCTCCATCATCTTATCCTCCTCCTCTTCTGCCCATCCACGCTGAACAGATGGAATTAAAGTACAGATGGAATTAAAGTTCCATGGGTACTACCCTCTGTAGCTGAGGCAACTGTCTCCAGCTCCTCCTCCTCTTCCTCTTCATGGTCCAATTTGCGCTGAGAAGACGAACTGAAAGTGGGTCGACTATCACCCTGTGTAATGTCCTCCCCCATTTCCTCGTCTGCCACATTCAGAGCGTCATCCTTAATTGTGAGCAGCGATCGTTTGAGTAGACACAGCAGTGGGATGGTTACGCTGATAATAGCGTTATCGCCACTAATCATCTGTGTGGATTCATCAAAGTTTTTTAAAACCTCACAGAGGTCTGACATCAATGTCCACTCCTCGCTTGTGAATAGTGGCAGTTGACTCGAAAGGCGACAACCATGTTGCAGCTGGTATTCAACAACTGCCCTCTGCTGCTCACAAAGCCTGGCCAACTTCTGGAACGTAGAGTTCCAGCACGTGCTCACGTCGCACAACAGTCGGTGAGCTGGAAGCCACGTTGACAGACCGGTTGAAGCTGTGGACGACTTGCGGAAATAGGCACACACACGGCGCGCCTTCATAGTAGCTCTGGCAAATTGGGGTAAACCACTGAACCACTAAGTTTAAGACGTGGGCAAGGCATGGGATGTGTGTCAGGTTGCCGAGCTCCAAAGCCGCCACCAAGTTATGGCCATTGTCAGACGCAACCATGCCTGGTTGTAGGTTGAGTGGCGAGAGCCACAGCTCGGTCTGGTCCCTTATACCCTGCCACAGCTCTGCTGTGGTGTGCTGTTTGTCCCCTAAGCAGATAAACTTCAGTACGGCCTGTTGACGCTTACCACAGCAGTGCTGCACTGCTTCCAGCTACTGACTGATGGCTGCTGCTAGAGGTGGAAGTGGAGGAGGAGGCGGCGGAGGAGGAGAAGTTGGGGTGGGAGTCAGTAACATAGCTGCTGGTGGAGACACTGATGGAAGAGAGGGTGGTGCTTAACCGACTAGAAGCATTATCTTCAGCAATCCAACCGACCAACTGTTCGCACTGGTCCGACTTGGACAGTGTTGTCCTGCGCTGCCCAGCTAAGGGCTCTTTCACACCTGCGTTATTGTCTTCCGGCATAGAGTTCCGTCGTCGGGGCTCTATGCCGGAAGAATCCTGATCAGGATTATCCTAATGCATTCTGAATGGAGAGAAATCCGTTCAGGATGCATCAGGATGTCTTCAGTTCCGGTACGGAACGTTTGTTGGCCGGAGAAAATACCGCAGCATGCTGCGCTTTTTGCTCCGGCCAAAAATCCGGAACACTTGCCGCAAGGCCGGATCCGGAATTAATGCCCATTGGAAGGCATTGATCCGGATCCGGCCTTAAGCTAAACGTCGTTTCGGCGCATTGCCGGAGCCGACATTTAGCTTTTTCAGAGTGGTTACCATGGCTGCCGGGACGCTAAAGTCCTGACAGCCATGGTAAGTGTAGCGGGGAGCGGGGGAGCAGCATACTTACCGTCCGTGCGGCTCCCCGGGCGCTCCAGAGTGACGTCAGGGCGCCCCAAGCGCATGGATCACGTGATCGCATGGATCACGTCATCCATGCGCATGGGGCGCTCTGACGTCATTCTGGAGCGCCCCGGGAGCCGCACGGACTGTAAGTATACCGCTCCCCCGCTCCCCGCTCCTACTATGGCAACCAGGACTTTAATAGCGTCCTGGGTGCCATAGTAACACTGAAAGCATTTGGAAGACGGTTCCGTCTTCAAATGCTTTCAGTACACTTGCGTTTTTCCGGATCCGGAGTGTAATTCCGGCAAGTGGAGTACACGCCGGATCCGGACAACGCAAGTGTGAAAGAGGCCTAAGTTGGACATGAAGCTGGGTACAGTGAATGGTTTTTTTTTTTTCTGGTGCACTGGCAGCAGGCACAGTTTCATTGCGCCCAGGGCCACGGCCTCTGCGTGCACAATCAGCATCACGCCCACTTCCCCGTCCCTTAGTGCTCACCTTCTTCATATTAATGGTTTTGTCACTAGATGTGGCGCAGATTGTTTTACAGTCCGCTAAAGACACAGTTTTCTGATGCAGGACGGTATATGTCACAGAAACACACAGAATATGGACACTATATTAGGCCCAGATTTTTGGAATTTGCCCTAAAGAAAGAGTTTTCGGATGCAGGACAGTATATGTCACAGAAACACACAGAATATGGACACTATATTAGGACCAGATTTTTGGAATTTGCCCTAAGGAAACAGTTTTGAGATGCAGGACAGTATATGTCACAGAAACACACAGAATACGGACACTATATTAGTCCCAGATATTTGGATTTTGCCCTAAAGAAAGAGTTTTCGGATGCAGGACAGTATATGTCACAGAAACACACAGAATATGGACACAATATTAGTCCCAGATATTTGGAATTTGCACTAAAGAAAGAGTTTTCAGATGCAGGACAGTATATATCACAGAAACACACAGAATACGGACACTATATTAGGCCCAGATTATTGGAATCTGCGGTACAGACACTGTTTTCTGATATAGTTTATATTTATATTTTTCACTATATCTGGGCCTGACAACCACACAAGGTGTTGAAGCGCAGATCACACAATTCACGGATTACACCTTTGACAGAAAAAATGTGGATAGATTATTGGAGAAAAATTGTTTTGTGTATTTTAATTTTTTTCCCCTATATCTAGGCCTGACAACCACACAAGGTGTTGAAGCGTAGATCACACAATTCACGGATTATACCATTGACAGCAAAAATGTGGATAGATTATGGGGAACAAAATAGTTTTTTCTGTATTTAATTTTTTTTCCCTATATCTAGGCCGGAGTCTGACAACCACACAATGTATTGAAGCGCAGATCACACAATTCATGGATTACCCTGTTGACAGCAAAAATGTGGATAAATTATGGGAGAAAAATAGTTTTCTGTATTTAAATTTTTTTCCCTATATCTAGGCCTGACAACCACACAAGGTATTGAAGCGCAGATCACACAATTCACGGATTACACTGTTGACAGCAAAAATGTGGATAAATTATGGGAGAAAAATAGTTTTCTGTATTTTAAATTTTTCCCCTATATCTAGGCCTGACAACCACACAAGGTATTGAAGCGCAGATCACACAATTCACGGATTACACCGTTGACAGCAAAAATGTGGATAGATTATGGGAGAAAAATAGTTTTCTGTATTTAAATTTTTTCCCTATATCTAGGCTTGACAACCACACAATGTATTGAAGCGCAGATCACACAATTCACGGATTACACTGTTGACAGCAAAAATGTGGATAAATTATGGTAGAAAAATAGTTTTCTGTATTTTAAATTTTTTCCCTATATCTAGGCCTGACAACCACACAAGGTATTGAAGCGCAGATCACACAATCGAAGGATTACACCGTTGACAGCAAAAATGTGGATAAATTATGGTAGAAAAATAGTTTTCTGTATTTTAAATTTTTTCCCTATATCTGGGCCTGACAACCACACAAGGTATTGAAGCGCAGATCACACAATTCACAGATTACACCGTTGACAGCAAAAATTTGGATTATGGGAAAAAAATTATTGTTTTCACTAATATTCTTCCTATCTCTGCCCCTGACACACAGAAGGTATTGCTGCACAGATGTCACAAGTCACTGCAGACAGCTTCTATATAGCAAAATAATCGCTATTTGGCAAAGTAAAAAAAAAAAATTCTAGTACAACTTTGCACAATTAAATTCCTGCCACCACACAGAATGGTCCTTAAAAGGACTTTTGAGTCTTTGAAACGTTATTCACTGAAATATATTGCGATCACAATCTCCCTACACTATATGTCCCTTCCTAAGCGCAGCTCTCCCTGCGATGACGCGTTTCGCCCAGCCAATCACTGTAATGCCAGCAGCCAACATGCTGCACCATTTAATATTGTATATGATGTAGTGGGAAGCCACAAATTCCAGATGGGGTGGAATTGGAAAAAAATGCAATTCCACCATAGTTTTATGGGTTTCGTTTTTACTATGTCCACTATGTATTAAAAATGACCGGTGCCTTTCATTCTCTGGGTCCCATGAACAATTATAACAATTCCACATTGATACAGTTTTTCCTGTGTTTTAATACTTAAAGAAAATGAAAACTTTGGAAAAAAACTAATTTTTTTCTATGCACCGCCATATTCTGACCCTCATAAGTTTTTTATATGTCTAGGTGTATGGAACTATGTGAGGGCTCATTTTTGCACGGTGCTCCATGATACCATGTTGTAGTATACATTCACTTTTTCTAAACGGCAAATTGAACAATTTGATTTTAGAAACATGCAGCAGTGGCAGCGATGCCAATGATCTTTTTTTAGTGTTTATTTTTATTTTAAATATAGGGAAGGGGGGTTATTAGAATTTTTATATATTGAATTTTTTATAGTTTTATATTTTTTACACTCCCTTTAAGTCTCCTTAGGGGACTTAAACATGCCATCATCTGATCGCTTCTCTCATAGACTGCAATGATTTAACATTGCAGCCTAAGGGACATTCTCTATGTTCCTATGGAGCCCAACTGTAAGCACGGCTTCATAGGAACTTGGCTGTGGCAGACCTTGGAGCCTTCAAAAGGCCCAAGGCTGCCATCACAACCGAACAGCTCACTCGATCACAAATGGCTCCCTCATCACAATTATCTACAGCATTTGAGGGGTTTAATGTCCATGATTGGCATTATCGCTGACCATAGACAATGCCACTTGCTATTTGCTAGGTAAACAGCAGGCACTTGGCAGCTACAGTGCCTGCTTAGCTTGTAGTGAGTGATTTCCTTAAAGTGTGGACGTCTGCCATACATGTATGGCTGATGTCCTTAAGGGGTTAATATGTTGCTATAATGGTTTGTAATCCCATGTATACCAACTTACAATGTAATATTTGTTATTGCCACTAGATGTTGTGCAGACAACAAGGAAAGGATATATAAGGTGCTGGTAGCAGAGAGTAGGAGTAGTGTGTGGCTGAAGCCATATGGTGTGCTCCAGGAGCTGTATATAAGAGCTGTTTGGTGCAGTAGAGTAGTTGGAGTCATATGTTGCTGAGATACTGAGCTGTTAGGTGCAGAGAATGAGAGCCTTGATGGCAATTGCATGTGAGAGAGTTTGAGGGACATCTACAGTGGTGCTTGAAAATGTGTGAAGCCTTCTGAATTTTCTGTATTTCTACATTAATTTGAGCTAAAGTGAGATCAGATAAACCAAGATAACCAAATCAAACAAATGAGTCAAAAATATTAGACCATATTTGCCATTTTCTTTTTACTACATTTTTTTTTACTGAAAAGGATTCAATATCACAAGTATGTGAGTCTTTGCTTTAAGTGCCTGGTGTGACCTCCTTGTGCAGAAAAAACTGCAACAAAATTTTTCTGGTAATTGTTGATTAGTCCTGCACATCAGCTTGGAGGAATTTTAGCCCATTCCTACATAAAAAACAGCTTCAACTCCGTTATGTTGGTAGGTTTCCTCCCATGTGCACTTGGCAGCTGAAGGCATCTGTGTTGATCCCATATTCCTATGTACCCACATTGCTTAGAAAAATGAGGTTTGGCTCTTGGCATGATATTTGTTGGTCGACCACTCCTGGGGAGAGTAATAATGATCATGAATTTCCTCCATTTGCACACAATCTGATTGGTGGAGTCCAAACTCTTTAGAAATGGTTTTGTAACCTTTTCCAGCTTGATGTGCATCAACAACTCTATTTCTGAGGTCCTCTGCTATGATAAGTTTCTACAAACATGCAGGGCTTTTTTTCTGGCGGAACGCCGCCACCTTTTGACATCGCAGCCTGCCATGCTCCTGCGGGGAGGGACTGGGAGGAGGAGCTGGGGGCCGGTGCGTTCACTGTGCTCCGGCCCCGCTGCTCCAGTACAGTTATAAAATGTGTAATTCAATTAATAAATGATTCATGCTGCCCCCTCTGTAGTATAACATTCAATATATCCTACTCACAGGGCTACTGTTATATCGTAATGCAGGCCGGCCGGGCAGACGAGCGGCAGAGTGACTGACTGACGTCTGCCCGGCCGGCCTGCATTACGATATAACAGTAGCCCTGTGAGTAGAATATATTGAATGTTATACTACAGAGGGGGCAGCATGAATCATTATTAATTGAATTACACATTTTATAACTGTACTGGAGCGGCAATGGGGGGTCTGTGGATGACACTGTTAAGGGGTGGGGGGGGGGTCTGTGGATGGCACTGTTATGGGGTGGGGAGGGGTCTGTGGATGGCACTGTTATGGGGTGTTTGTGGATGGCACTGTTATGGGCTGGGGGGGGGTCTGTGGATGGCACTGTTATGGGGTGGGGAGGGGTCTGTGGATGGCACTGTTATGGGGTGTTTGTGGATGGCACTGTTATGGGCTGGGGGGGGTCTGTGGATGGCACTGTTATGGGCTGGGGGGGTCTGTGGATGGCACTGTTATGGGGTGGGGGGGGTCTGTGGATGGCACTGTTATGGGCTGGGGGGGGTCTGTGGATGGCACTGTTATGGGGTGGGGAGGGGTCTGTGTATGGCACTGTTATGGGGTGTTTGTGGATGGCACTGTTATGGGCGGGGGGGGGTCTGTGGATGGCACTGTTATGGGGTGGGGGGGTCTGTGGATGGCACTGTTATAAGATGGGGGGGGTCTGTGGATGGCTCTGTTATAGGATGGGGAATCTGTGGCTGCCATCCACAGATCCCCCCATAACCAGGGGCGGATTAAGTGCATGATAGGCCCGGGGCTGTCTACCAAACTTGGGCCCCCCCCCCCCCCCCTCCTCCTCCATTTTAGTTTTTTTGTTGTTTTTTTTGTATGAAGAGGCTGCGGTGCTTCATGGGCGCCACAGTCTCTTCTTAGGCCATATGACATCTTCAAAAAAAATACCCCAAATTGGGTCCTAAACTGAAAAATTTTGTCACCAAATTTAAAATACATATAATTGTAATAAAAAAGACATGGAGGAGAATACAGCACCACATACCTCTTACATCCAGGGACATCTCCTGTCATGTAGACCTTCTCTTTCCTCTTCTCCTCCATTTGACCCAGACCACCATGGCAAATGCTTTCAGCCGCATCTCGTCTCTACAGTTTGTAACACTGACACATTAGATTTCTCAATTTTTCCATCAACCTCCTCATCCTGGTGTCCCCACAGTGTCATCCTGCTGCCACCCCCAATACTGTGCCCGTTGTGCTTCCCAATGCCCCAGGAACTATACTGCTGAAAAAATAGTGACCCTAATAGACATAATTGGGGTAATTTATCAAACTGGTGTAAAGTAGAACTGGATTTCCAAAAGAGCTGTCAAATATGAAAGGTGGAATCTGATTGGCTGCTATGGGCAACTAAGCCAGTTCTACTTTACACCAGTTTGATAAATTACCCTAAATGTTCCTATAGTGTCCACAGCAGCTATAATGTCCCTTAGAGACCCCCAGTAATAATAACACCCTATATTGTGCTCCAGGCAATAATCCCTGTATAGTGTCCCCAGAAATAATAGAATTGCCCCTACAGTGCCTCCCCAATAGCAACACCCCCATATAGTAATTTCCACCATACTGCCCCCACATAGTAATCCCCCCATAGTAATTTGCCCCCACACAGTAATTTCCCCCAAACTGCCCCATACAGTAGTTTGCCCCCACACAGTAATTTGCTCTACACTGCCCCCACATAGTAATTTCCCCCACACTGCCCCCACATAGTAATTTCCCCCACACTGCCCCCATATAGTAATTTCCCCCACACTGCCTCCATATAGTAATTTCCCCCACACTGCCCCATATAATAATTTCCCCCACACTGCCCCTATATAATAATTTCCCCCACACTTCCCCCATATAGTAATTTCCCCCACACTGCCTCCATACAGTAATTTCCCCCACACTGCCCCCATATAGTAATTTCCCCCACACTGCCCCCATATAGTAATTTCCCCCACACTGCCCCCATATAGTAATTTCTCCCACACTGCCCCCACATAGTAATTTCCCCCACACTGCCCCCACATAGTAATTTCCCCCACACTGCCCCCACATAGTAATTTGCCCACACTGCCCCCACACAATAGTTTTCCCCACATAGTAATTTGCCCCCACATAGAAATTACCCCACAGTGTCCCCACATGGCAATTTCCCCCACACTGCCCCCACATAGTAATTTTCCCCCACACTGCCCCATATAGTAATTTGCCCCCACACTGCCCCATATAGTAATTTGTCCCCACACTGCCCCCATATAGTAATTTGTCCCCACATAGCAATTTCCCCACACACAATAGTTTCCCCCACACTGCCCCCATATAGAAATTTGCCCCCACACAGCCCCCACATAGCAATTTGCCCCCACACAGCCCCCACATAGCAATTTGCCCCCACACTGCCCTCACATAGCAATTTGCCCCCACACTGCCCTCACATAGCAATTTGCCCCCACACTGCCCTCACATAGCAATTTGCCCCCACACTGCCCTCACATAGCAATTTGCCACCACACAGCCCCCACATAGCAATTTGCCCCCACACAGCCCCCACATAGCAATTTGCCCCCACACTGCCCCCACATAGCAATTTGCCCCCACACTGCCCCCACACTGCCCCCACATAGCAATTTGCCCCCACATAGCAATTTGCCCCCACACAGCCCCCACATAGCAATTTGCCCCCACACTGCTCCCACATAGCAATTTGCCCCCACACAGCCCCCACATTGAAATTTGCCCCCACACTGCCCCCACATAGTATTCCCTCCCATAATAATTTGGCCCCATACAGCCCCCACATTCCCCCCCCCAATGTACTCTATTTAACTTCCCTAATATGTCCTCCTGTGTGCCCCCCCCCCCCAAAGTAGGCACATAAAATAAATAAAAAAATAAATGAACAAAAAATTAAAAGATAAATACTCACCTACTGTATGTCCAGGGCCAGGCGCTTGCTCGCAGAGTCAGGCGCGTCACAGTGCTGCGTCCCGGCACAGGCGAGCGATGACGTCATCACGCACGCCTGCGCCGGGATTTCTCTAGCGCATAGGCCTCAGGCCTTCAAGGCCTGAAGCCTATGGTGGTGATCGCGGACGGGACAGGGAGCTATGCGCTCTCGTGCCCCACAGCAGTATGTGGGCGTTTGGGTCAGCGTTGGGCCCCCCAGCGATGCTGGGCCTGGGGCTGCCGACCCGAACGTCCCTATTGTAATCCGCCACTGCCCATAACAGTGCCATCCACAGATCCTCCACCCCATAACAGTGCCATCCCCAGATCCCCCATTAACAGTGCCATCCCCATCTGGGGGGTTTCTTTGCTGGGCTGGACTTTTATAGCCCCCCCAAATTTTACTTGCATCCCTGTTCTCTAAAGGGGGCGGTTTTAGGGGCGGTCCTAGGGGTGGGTAGGGGCGTGGCCAGGGGAGGGGGGTGAGTTCCACCACCTTTTCTCTGAGAAAAAAAGCCCTGCAAACATGTATTGTAAAGATCAGACTTTGATGGATCACTGTTCTTTAAATAAAGCATGTTGCCCACTCACACCTGATTGTCGTTTCATTGATTGAAAACTCCTGACACTAAGTGATGTTGTGACATGTGATATTAGATCATTGTCCTCAATAAATAAATGACCAACTCTAATAATTTTTGACTCATTTGTTTGATTTGGTTATCTTTATCTACTTTTATGAGGCGTAAATATCTGATATAGTTTTAGCATGCAGACCACAAACAAAAAAGGTATGCAGGTTGAGAGCGGCCCATCTGAGACGGGTCTGATGAATGGCTGCGTTATTGGACTAGTATTATGAGAAGCACCATGCTTAGAACCTCTTAGTAAGAGAAACCATTATTGCCACCAACTGTAACCATTAAGCTTGTGTCTCAATTGTAACCATGGACATATTTTCCACAAGTACTGGGGGGTCCAGTGCCTGGGGTGGCGCTTACTGGGGATGGCACAGGTACAAATGAAGATTTTTTTTCTTTCCATTTTTTCAGTGCTGCTCCCTGCTGTTCCAGGAAGCACATGCAGCCCACACTCCTCTCTTCTCTCCCACTTCCATTGTGGAAAGAGTGGCTTCTTGCATGCACAGAACAGAATCCTCCATCACAAAAGGCCTGTTTTCTGGCTCTGGCCTGGCTAATGGATCCTGTGACATCTGCTGTCACATCTCTGCCTCCCTGCAAGATACTTCTGCCAACTCTGCCCCCATCCTTGTAGGCTTAGACCTGTGATGAGTGTTAAAAAATGTAAGCTCCTGTTAACACTAACATTGTGGTTTCTGTCCTAAAGAGAAGCCAAATTCTGAGCTGGATCCATCATACGATGGACATCCTTGATGCCTGATAAACCTGCAGGGGCAACTGTCCAACAGCCAGAGAGTATCTTCTTTTTTAATAGAGATTGTTAACAATACAAATCCAAGTATAGTCTTATTTTAATTAAAGAGACCCATGCACTATACTTGCTGGACGTATGGCTGCTTCAGCATCTGTGGCACTCAACGTACAGATGTATCTCTTCATGCCTAGTGTCAGATAAGACTGGAGAATATCTGGACAACCCCTTGAATAGCGGCATATTCAGCATCAGTGCCTAGGGAATTGTGAGCTGTAAATACAGCCCTTACTGTATCCACTAAATTGATACTGGACAGTAGCAACCAAACCGTGTACCATTTGTAACCAACAAGTATCTGTGCAGGAACTGAAACTGTAAAGCTGTGCTTCATGGTTTAAATGTTTTTTCCCTTCAGGTTAGGTCATCGATATCAGATTGGCGGGGGTATGACTTCCAGTACCCTTGCTGACCAGATGTTGGAAGGAGCTGTGGCGCTTGAGCAATGTGGCGTTTTCCTTGGCTTGCAATGTCACGTCACGTGGCCTTTTTGCAGCTCCGTCCCATTCAACTTATTGTGATTGAGCTGCAATACCAGGCACATCCACTCTGCAATCTGTAGCGCTGTGCTCGGCATACACTGAAGAGGACCAGCACTTGTTTGAGCACCATGATCCCTTCCAACAGCTGACGAACAGTTGCACAACAGTGGTGCAAGGAGTCAGACATCACAAAATCTGATAATAATGCCCTATCCTGAAGATAAGTCATCAGTATTTAAAGGGGGTATCCCAGAGTAATAACAGACCTCCGAGAGTGGCTGACCCGAGGTGGAGATCATACTTACCTGGTCCCCACAGGCGGGCTTGGTGTCAGACACCCCCGGGCTGACTCTTCCAGATACAATTGGCTACTTCTGGAGGTCTGTCTTACTCTTGGATAACCTCTATAAGTCCTAGAAAAACCTTTCAAGCTCCTGTTTTGGCTCCTCCATTGGTATCCGAAATACCAAAGGCAGTGTGAACATTGCTTTAGTTATATTGTCAGAACAACCTGTTTCCATATGAACTATTATGTCTTTCACCATAGCAGACCCATGCTCAAGGACCCCCTCTCTTAGACAAAGCAATGCTAACATAGGGGCTGTTCATGTATTACATGGCAGACCATTCATTTCAAGGGAAAATGTGTCCAGCCTCCCCTTGGATTGATAGATCATTGCCATTGGTTTTTAAAGGTGGACTTTGAGAAATCAGCTGATCCCAAAAACATAGTCCCTAACGTATGGTGTCTATACTTCATCAATATTAGCCCAGCGGTCCGTGCCGTCGCTGCTGCCCCTACCCGCGGGCACGGCTCTCTCTTTCCCTCCTGCTGCCATGCGCCGTGCTGACAAGTGCGGGCAGCAGGTAGCTTAACTTGACTTTCAAATTCTTTGCTCAACGGTACTGGTGGCCATCCATGCGGCAAGACATCCAAGAGTTTGTCGCTGCCTGTCCGTCATGTGCGCAGTATAAAACCTCCAAGCAACGTCCAGCGGGTTTCTTACTTCCTCTTCCTGTTCATGAGGCTCCTTGGCAACAGATAGCCATGGATTTTATTTCTGATCTACCCTTGTCCTCTGTGTGTTCTGTGATCTGGATTGTGGTGGATCGTTTTCCCAAAATGGCGCACTTCGTCTCTCTGCCTGGTCTTCCTTCTGCTCCTCAGCTAGTGAAAAAATGTATTCAACACATTTTTCGCCTCCATGGTTTTCCCCACTGTATTGTGTCCGATAGAGGTGTGCAGTTTACGTCCAAGTTCTGGAGAGCTCTTTGTAATCTTTTGAATGTGTCTCTGGATTTCTCTTCAGCTTATCATCTGCAGTCTAATGGTAAAGGGGAACGTGTCAATCAAATTCTGACCAATTTTTTGCGACATTTCACCAACCTCCATCATGATGACTGGGTCGAGTTATTACCTTGGGCTGAGTTTTCGTATAATAAGCATGTCAGTGAGTCTTCCAAGAAATCACAATTTTTTGTTGTTTACGGTCAACAACCTAACATCCCTCTCCCGGTGTCTTCTACTTCTGGTACCCCTGCAGCAGATGCAACTTTAAGAGAGTTCTCTAAAATCTAGGAGGATACCAGGGCAGCTCTGAAAGAGGCTTCCGTGCGCATGAAGGAGGCTGCTGATAAAAGATGTAGAGATAGCTTAAAAACTAAGTCTGTACCAATGGAAAGTGTGAGCAGGGATCATGTGATATTGGTTTCGTAACGTAATGATGTTAAAGTGGTTTTGATACACATATGAAATTGACCTGGAATATGGATTCGTTGTTCACATTGTAGTCATCCGTGCACATGACCGCTCTGCCCGCCCGCTTGTTTCCGCCCTTCTCCTACTTGGCTATGATGGGAGTGACGGCAATCTGCGTGTGTACGCATAAATTGCCCTCCCTTGCGTCGGCCTCAGGGTGAGGGCGGAAGCAGTATGATGTGGCAGTCCAGCCTTGGTCATGCGCCGTGTGCGTGATGACGTTATGCAACCAATATCACATGATCCCTGCTCACACTTTCCATTGGTACAGACTTAGTTTTTAAGCTATCATGTTCCCCTTCTTTGACCACTCCTCCTGAGGAAGCGATCACACGCGAAACGCGCGTCGAGGAGCGCCACCACCTCTGCACCTGCAATCTCTCATTAGGTATGTGTACCATATATTAGGGCATTATTATTTATTAAATTATAGACACATGTTTGGTCCCACATTAGAGCGGCATTAGGTGAGCACCCAGCAAACTTGTAAGTGCTGGGCGCACTGCATTGGCGGATGGGGGTTATGCTCAGTTCATTATTTATCTGTGGTACGGCCTATATATTCCTCTTTCCTTTTGTTTTGAGGGAGGTACAGAGGTGGTGTGTGGTTGTTGCTCCCTGCCATCACGTTATATTATGTAATGTCATGATTAATACTTTTTAATATTGTCTTCAATAAAATAATATTTTTAATGATTTAGGTGTCTTTGCACTCCATTTTTTGTGGGGTCTTGGTAGTATGCTGAGGAGTGTACTGTTGCACTTCCTATGGTGAAGTACTTTGGACCATTGTTTGATTAAAATTAAAATGCCCTCTTACAAATTGGGTCCACACTTCATTGGTCCATTTGAGATCCTCAAGCAAATTAATTATGTTTCCTACAAACTTAAGCTGCCAGCCTCTCTCCTGGTACCGAATTCCTTCCACGTCTCCCTGCTGAAACCTGTCATCCTGAATCGTTTTGTCAAAAAACCTGTCTCAGCTCCTGTTGCGGTCAGTGATAAAAATGTCTATGAAGTAAAAGCTATTCTGGGGATGAGGAAGAGTAGAGGTAAAACCCTGTTTCTTGTGCATTGGAAGGGGTTTGGCCCTGAGGAAAGATCTTGGGAACCTAGAGAAAACATCAATACCCCTCTTCTTCTGATTTTTTTTTGTCTAGGACCAGGCCTGAGGAGAGGGGGTGTAAGGGGGGGGGGTACTGTTAGCCCAGCGGTCCATGCTGGCGCTGCTGCCTCTACCCGTGGGCACGGCCGCCGGGCTCCCTCTTTCCCTCCTGCTGCCATGCACCGTGCCGTCAAGTGCAGGCAGCAGGTAGCTTAACTGTTGCATCTGTGCTCCATGCCACAGTTTACTTCCTGCTGGAGACCTGTACTGTTTGTTAGGGTTTGCATGGGTGTGTCTCTCCTCCCTTTGTGAGGCAGCACGTACACGCCTTCTGTCTCACCAGCCTGTGGCTGGATTGCAGGAGGTATTTAAAGGCGCTTCCTACCCCAGGAAGATACCTGAGCAACTCATGGTTACTAGCTTGTCTAGTTTCCTGTGTGAAGGTGTTTTTGAAAGTTCTGCTTTGCTGTGTACCGGACCCTGCTTTTGGATTTATTAAATTTTGCTTGTTTGCCGCCTGCCTCTTACCTCGGACTTCGTTTACTGACCTTGCTTGATTGCTGCCTGCCCTGACCCCGGACTTCCTGACCACGTAATTCCCCTCGGTGCTTGCACTGGTATCTCTGACCCCCTGGTCAGCTGCCACTGACCCGGGGACTGCTCTGGAGTGGCACCTGGCAACTACCCTAACGCCCAAGCCATCCTCACCATCAGAGGCTCTAGTGAAGACCAGGTAGTTGCTTAAGTCATGCCCCTCCAGAGTATAGCCAGTCAGTGGCTCAGTGGGTCCACACCCGCTTGAATAACAATCAATAAGACGATGCTGATAACTAGAATTTGTTTTATTATACATCTAAGTAAAGGTCAGTATAGAATGGCTGCTCATCACCTCAGCTGGTGGCTTTAGGCCTGCTCTAATATTCTGACTACTTTTCCTACTTAGAAATTAAACTCTTGGTCTGAAGTTACAAAGTCACTTGAAAAACTGTTTTTAACATTGTACCCAGGTCCAAAAAGTTCTTCCATCAGGTTTTTCTTCCTGTCTCTCAGAGAAACATCAGAATTTTTCTCCTTCTTCTCGTTACTATCACCACTCTCAATTTTTGGCAAAGAAAGTTCTTCATGACCAAGACTAAAGTTGTGTTGAATCTGTAAACTTTTACAGCTATGGGCTTTACTTAAGCTATGGATGGGCCCAGTTGCCGGGAGCCCTTGGTGGAGGTTCTCTGTGGCGGCAGTGAATGTGTAACGTCTACTGAGCCTCCGGAGTAAAGACCTTGTATCACTGGACTCCACTCTTTTTCCTGAGTCAATTTTATTCTCATTACTTGAGTCATCCGCCTGGTTCTGCTCATAATGTCTTGAGTCCTCTAGCCCCAAATGTTCCTCTAGTGAGAGCTGGTTTGGCCCCTCTGTTGTTTCTTTGTTTTGCTCTTTGTACTTTTCATCTATTTCCAAAAAGTTATCACTATCCTTCGTCTGCAAGACGTCATGTGTTGGGGTCTCTAAAAATAAAAAATAAATTTAGTACCAGACAAAATGTTGGGTTCCCATTCAAACCCTACAAACGAGGGTGGAAAATGGTCCTCTCCAACCTACTATTCTGTGGATACGCCTTCAGCAGAAGCATCTGTATTGCCTGCTGGAGTGCTGTGTTGCCAGCAGAAATGTTGCCCCCCTTCACAGCAGTAGCCAGCACTGTGCTATCAATGTGCTTCAAGGGGTTTTCCACTTTCGTGGGCCTTTTGTCCAGACTGCCCCACATCGCTGGACCTGCGAAGGAAAGCATGCTTACATTCATCCCGCCGCTGGGTTCCAGCGCCTTTGGTCCCCGTCTGCAGATGCCACACTCCGGTTCCCACTGGTAAACTTCCTATTTGATGGGAGTCATGTGGTTGCTGCAGCCAATGACTTGCCACAGTCGTGACATGTGCTCCATGCTCACTTGACCCAGGTAAGTATGCTTCCCTTGGCAAGTCTGTCGTTGTGGAAAGGGGGGTCTGGCCAAAAGGTCCTGAAGGTGAACAATCCTCTTCGGGTTGTAATTAGTACTGCTGCAGACAAGCTACATAACACTACAGAAAAGAACACAACCTCTACATTTATCTGATCTGGGGGTCCCATGAGTAAGGCCATCATGGTTTATCCTGGAAAACCTAATAATATGAAGAGGCCTGGTCACCTCTCCTGATACGTCTGATTTAGTAAATACTTCTATTCCCTGTGTAGTAATTCTGAAGTATCTTTTGTCAGCTTTTCTTAGAACTCTGCGTTGAGCCGTTCCTCTTTTATTCCTCCTGAAGAATAAATTGAAAACTGGAGGTTGCCATTCTCCTTGTCCATTGGTCATTTCTCTAGCCAGTTTGACACCGTCGGTCTTAGAATGTGTAGGGACGCACCCAATTGAGAATGATAACATCCAATTAGTTCATTCAAACATTTATAGTAGGAATAGCAGAGGAAGAGACATTGTAAAGTTCTAAGAAAAGATGCTATAAGATTAAGAATTAAAAGTACTTACTAAAACAAACTTTTCAAAAGCAACAACTGGTCAACTTTAAAGTAAATTACATGGTCAATGTGCCTAGAGGCATGTGCATTGGTTGTGTCCAAGTATAGGGGTTTTCTTACAATAAATTATATTTTTCACCCTTAAAAACTTCCTAGTTGAACTCGTGGCTGTGCACTCATTGTACACGAGGAGCCTGTCACAGTATCTAAGTTCTGTGTATGTGCAATGTCCAGAAGAGTGAGGTGGAACCAAAGTTCAGTAGACAGCTGGGGAAGCTGCTTCAGCCTGGACAGGAAAAGGACTGTCCATGTATTAAGGAGGGAGTCACGTGTGAGTCCTGGTCAGAGATGCAGCAGAGTAGGGCCTCATGCACCCTTTGTGTCCCTATTTTGGTCTTCATACCACAGATCTCCAAAATACAGATACCTTCCATGTGCACTCTGCATTTTTCTCACTACCATCAACAGAAAGGATTATTCTCATCAACCATTAGATAACAATTGGACATATCCTATAATTTACAAAATGGTCACATGGAGCCGCAAAGAAATATAAAAATGCAGATTGCGCTCAGATTAAAAACAGTACGGAGGGGACTACATAAAAGTCACAGGAAGCTGAAGTCACTGACCATGATGGGACAATAGTCACATGACAAACGAGGACATAGGATTCAAGCATGGGGGGTAGGAGAAAAATGAAAATGAGGTGAATTTGAAATAAAATAAATAAAACAATCCAAGGAGGAATGGGAGGGAGTAATTACAGAATATATACTTTAGTGTGAAAACTGCTTTATGGAACAACCCCTTTAAGTTGAAAGGGCACCTGATGTAAGAACTGTAATCTCTTGTAGAATATTGACTGTCCTACATCGCTGTGGTTGTCCCTGGCAATCAAATATTGTTTCTAGAGGCTGTTCACATATGTAATTCTTTTAAGATTTGTGTGCTGGTTGCACCTGGCATACTGTTTGTTGTATTAACTGGTCCTCAGTAAAGAACTGTTAATTGCACCACCTTCCTTATTGCCAACCACCGTCATTACAGTTGGACTGGCCCACCAAAGGACCAGGTCCAGACCCTTCCATGGCCCAGTTTTGGAAAACTACTATACAATAAAGGTTCCACTTCAAGAGCCTGTGAAGTCCAGCACAAAACAACTACCCCAAGTGACATTGTCTAGACTCTAGAGGGTCTCAACTGTTGGAGTGACTCCATATTTAGTAACAAACTGGACTTCCCCTTTAAGCTCCATTAGTGCAGGGGAGGATGTATCTCGTGTGAAGAAGAGGACACTATCTTGCTCATAGCTTTTCTCAGACACTCACCTTCGCTGGTCATCTGAGGATCATTGTCTTCCTTTCTAGCGCTCTCATTCTCCGATTCAATATTCTGTAACAGTATTGATGTTTGTTACAATATATCATAAACATAAATGTAACAAATATGGAAACTATTGATAAATGTACTGTACAGTGATATGATAAAGCATGTGCATAAACAACAAAAGTTGTAAATGTTCCAGGGTGATAAAAGGGTTCTCCAGGATTTGTCACGGAGCTTTGAAAAATTAATAAAAAATTAATAAAAAACAAACCTTACTCACCGGGCCTGCAGTAATCATGTGCCGTTCCTTATTCCCATGACTGCTGCAGCCAATCACTGGTCTCAGAGGTCACATGTGAACGCTGATGCCGGTGATTGGCGGAAGAGGTCACATGATGATTAATGTGATGTTTTAAAGGGACACTTTAAAGGTATACATTTTTCAGTTAACATATTTTTTACTGATGACCTATCCTCTAAATAGGTCATCAGTATCTGGGTGGTGGGGGTCTGACACCTATGAGCCCCGTCGGTCAGCTGTTTGAAAAGGCACCAAGCATAGCGCCGTACATTTTATAGTGGCTGTGTTTGGTATTGCAGCTCAGCCCCATTGAAGGAGTGAAAAAAAATCTTGGAAAACCCCTTTAAAGGGAACCTATCACAATGAAAATGCAGTCCAATCTGCAGGCAGAAGGAGGAGCTGAGCAGATTATATATAATTCTGTAGGTGTCAGTCATGTATTAGCTCCACCCACATGACTCCTTGGCTAAGAATGAGCCGAGATTTAGGTGAATAAAATACTAAATCTTTTCCAATAAATCAATCTGCTCAGCTCTGCACATTCGTCGTGACACGTTACCTTTAATCCGAATTTCCCTTTTCTCCTCGAGTTACACTCAGGAGGCTGAAATATGAGCAGCTGCTTTATTTGTCTGATGCTAAAATATTAGCTCCTCAGGGCCAAAAAGGTCTATCTCATTCTAGTTTGATCCCCGGTGATTGCAGCTTACAGAATTAGAAAAAAAACATGGCCGCTTTCTTCCAAAAACAGCTCCACCCTTGTCCACAGGTTGATGTGAGGTATTGCAGCCCAGCTCTGTACACATCAGTGGAGCCATACACAACCGGTGGCAGGGACTGTTCCTAATTTGCAGGGACTGTTCCTAATTTTCAGAGACAGTCCTGGCAAATTTAGGCTGTTCTGGGCCGAAAATGAGCCGGACTTATGTGAGCCATGCCCATTAGTGGGCGGTCCCGGTGGGTTTGGGGCATTCCTGGGGTAGGGATTACATGCCCCTAATTTACCAACTACGGTATAATGTTGTTAGGTATGCACTATTATTTTTGCCACTATTGTTTTCTGGGGCGCTGTCTGTGTGGCACTATTTTTTCACGGGGTAACCATAGTTATGATACCAATATTTCTGTAGTACAGTATTAGGGGGCACTGTGCTATACAGCAAGTGTATGGAGGGGTGGGGGAGATAGAGAGCTTCTGGCCATACAGCTAATTTGTATGGTGAGCTTAATGCTCTGAGATCCAGGACTTCTCTCATGCTTCTCCTCATCTCTGGCTTTCCCTCTCCCATCTATCACCCTCCAACCTCCCAGAATCTGTGATACATGGATGAATAAACCTCTATCCCCCTCTTAGGAAGTGTTTGGGGGGGGGGGGGGGTCCTTCCACTACCTTGATTGTCATGCCATTATCTCAACATTGATGCCACCATCTGTGACAAGGTGGTCATGAAGGAAGATGCCCATGAAGGATCCATGATTTCGGGGTGTGTCCATTTTCTGCTCTCCATGTCTTACATATTCAACGGACACTGCTCGGCTTAAAATTAGTTTCCAGAGCATCTCCTACCAATGGTCAGTGAAAACCACAGGCCAAGCATGGATAGCAAAAATCTGCAACAATCATGCCACGTCTGAACGTGGAAAGACTGCCATGTCTCCTTTTTTTGTATTTACTCTGTATTAGGCTCAAGAAACTACATTAAAACTTTGTGTGTGAATCTACTCCTAAAAGGGTTCTCAAAGACCCACTGTTCTTTCAGATGGCTTGGCAGGGTGGAGGCATTTAAAAAATGAAAGTCTCACTTGTCACGGGCAAGGCGGCCCAATTCCAGTGCCGATTTTCCTTCGATTCCACTCCCCACTGGACCGGAAGTGTTGCATACCATCTACACGTACATCCCAGTTGCCGGCCAATCAGTGGTCTCAGCAATGATGTGTGCAGACACAGAACGTGACCACTGCCACCGTTGAGACCTTTGATGTGCTTGTAGAAGACATGTCACACTTCAGTCCAGCGGGGAGCAAAATCAAAGAAGATGTGAGCTCGGCATTGGAACGGAAGAGCTTGTGGCAGGTGGGTATTGTACATGACCTGGCACTACTTAAACAGGTTCCTGGACAAATCTGTCTGTGGGCTATACGTGGTTCTGCAGTTCAGCCCCATTCAGGGACCATATTGGATTCTGAATCTACACAAGAATGCGCCCCACCGATCACTAGAACAGGAGGCCGTGTTCCCTGTCTGAATTGAGTGGTAGACACGTATGAGTTTGAGGTACTCCATTCAGTTTTATGGGACTGCCAGAGATAGGTGAGTACTATGCTACCTCCGGCAGTCCCATAGAGTTGAATGGAACACATGTGTCGGACGCTCAATTCAGATGGAGAACATGAGTCCCCGTTCTACTCAGAGGTCGGATGCCTGCTGATCAGATACCCACCACAAGGGTGTAGTCACACAGTGCGGTTCTGCTGCTTTTCTTACTGCACCGACGAGAACCACACATGAAAAAACGGATACGGTGTTGCCACAATTCCACAAGTAGCTCATTAAAACTGTGCCAAATGGCCGTAAGTCGTGGCACAACCGCACTGTGTGAATACAAACCAGCGAGGAATGTCGTATGAGATCCCACAATACAATGGTAACTTTATTCTTTTTTTATTTCACGTTTTTTCGTCCGTTTCACTCTCAGCCCTGCGGCTTTATGAGCAACGTATTATCCCGACAGGTTTTTATCTTTCGGAGGTAAGCAATGAATATTTCCATTCGCTGACAGCAAGAATGCAAAAAAAATGGGCTGTGGGATGTCGTCTACCTTGTCTGGTGGAGTGGCGTGCTCCTCGGCTTCGTGTCCGCCCGGCTGATCTTGTGGAGACACCTCGCTCTCTGTCTGCGTGCTCTTAGTGACAGTCAGGCCTGCAAAACCAGATTTTACAAGTCAGGATGTTCTAACAGGAGCTGCATCCCCGCAGCGCTTAATGCATTAAACTGTCTCAATAGTAAAACTTCCATGTTGTCATGAGAATGTTCACAGCATTTAACTTGTTAGAGCTGCAGTTTGTGCTGCAGACGACAGAAAGTTGTCACCATAGTCCGCCCTTTTGGAAATGAGGAAGCTGAACCTTCTGGTCAACCTGTGGCCTCCCCTCACATCCTTTCAGGAGTGTCTACCCTGAAGGATGACATAAATTGGGCTTGCATATGGGGGATTCAGTCCTGATCCAACAGTCAGGACCGGCCTTAGGTTGGATGGTGGCCTGTGCAGTACCTTCTTTTTTACGCCTCCCCATATGGTGTACCATGAGGTGCCAAAATGACATGACCAGACATGGTGAAATATGGGTATAGCACATACTACTCTTTAGGTTCGGAGGACGTCATGGTCATCAGAAACCTCTCCAGCAGTACTCATGTTGCACACAGCAATGGATCGGGAATGTCAAATTTCTATTCCAGGATGACGCGCTAGCAACAAAAGAGTGCAGAGCTGCCAGAAGTGGGCAGTTTTGAGGGTCGATGACATCACGCTATGTATGTGATGATGTCATTACATTATAGGGAGCAATCTCCATACTGTGTATAGACTATACAATTGTATACTGTGCGTCTTCATGGTGGTATGTGATATAGCTAGCCACCGGATCTGTGGTCTGGACATAAACACATCCATTCCCCTCATCATGCCACCTTCACCATGGTCAAACATGTTTAATTACTACCTGTAGCTTTGCAGGAATACCTGGCGCCGCTTATCTCTGAGAAAAACAATCAAATCAGACCAGAAGAAACCGGTCTGATTCCCTTCTCCCCCTGAGACCGAACTATGGAAAGAAAATCATGGGATACCTTGGCCTAATGCACAAACTTCTGCAGGCCCATACAGTACATGGTGACACTTGGAGAGCCTAAAGGTGTGTAGTACAGAACTTTTGCCGTACATCGGCCTACCTTTAATACAATACAAGGGCGACATTGTTTTTTTTTAAATGGGAGTCAATATAACATGCATTTGTCTTGGCCATATACAAAGACCTTCCCGGCATATACAGTACGCAGAGATGTACACACCAAATGCAGTGTGAACAGGGCTATAGTGACACCATGCATAACTCACACTTACCTCTCTGACCATCCAAGCTGTCACATTTCCATATGTTTTTTGGCATTCGATGGGCATAGATGTTTTTTATATGCAGTTCTCTCTCCTTTTCCTTAAAACGTAAGAAAATACCAAATTAAAAATGATCGAACATTTAGAGAAAGTTCTTTTAATAATAAGTAGTGCGGTGGCCGGGTTTTGGTGTTCCCAAGTCCCAACTGTACGTTGGGTTCACCGGACACCGCCAAAGTGTCACCACATCTTGTTGGTCTCCAGAAGGTATGGTAAGCCGTGTTGCACACCAATTGGAAATAAGTTCAGAGAGTCAAGGTCTGCAATTAACCAGTGTGCTTCTTTACTGGAGAAACTCAAGTACAAAGCAATACAGCCAAGACACTGACAGGCTTCTCCAGTCTCCAACCGGTCAGAAGAAGGTTTTGTGCTGAGGAAAGGCCTGAGCTAGCTGTCCATCTCTCTCTCTCTCAGAAGGCTGGTACCCTGGCTAAAGGCTGGTGGCCCAGGGTCTGTGGCTCAGATGTCTGTCTGGCTTCCTGGTAACATAACAGGGTTGTTGACCCAGGGTCTGTGGCTCAGTATCCCCATCCCAGTGTCTTCTTCTGGTCACTCATACAGTCTGGCAGAGTCTCTTCTACTAAACACTGCAGAATAGGGACTCTGACTGCTCTCCTTATATAAAGTTTCTAGCTGAACTACAGTTGTTTTCAAAATTATTCAACCCCCACTGAAATTGAGTGTTTTTGCCAGTTTGACATTGATTTTGATCATTTCAGTCATCTTGTTTACAATTAAATCAAAGAGACACTTTTTAAGTCAGACAAATATAACATAGCATTTATAATAAAATAACCACAAATGTATTTTCTGTGCTCACATCATTATCAGTTTTATTCAACCCCCAAGTGACATTCAATCTTAGTACTTAGTACAACATCCTTTTCCAGTTATAACAGCTTTTAAACGTCAAGCATAGCTTGACACAAGTGTCTTGCAGCGATCTACGGGTATCTTCGCCCATTCTTCATGGGCAAAAGCCTCCAGTTCAGACACATTCTTAGGCTTGCGCGCTGCAACTGCTTTCTTTAAGTCCCACCAGAGGTTCTCAATCGGATTTAAGTCTGGTGACTGCGATGGCCACTTCAAAATGTTCCAGCCTTTAATCTGCAACCATGCTCTAGTGGACTTGGAGGTATGCTTGGGATCATTGTCCTGTTGAAAGGTCCAACGTCTCCCAAGCCTCAGGTTTGTGACGGACTGCATCACATTTTCATCCAATATCTCCTGGTACTGAAGAGAATTCATGGTACCTTGCACACGCTGAAGCTTCCCTGTACCTGTAGAAGCAAAACAGCCCCAAAGCATGATTGACCCCCCGCCATGCTTCACAGTAGGCAAGGTGTTCTTTTCTTCATAGGCCTTGTTCTTCCTCCTCTAAACATAGCGTTGATCCATGGGCCCAAACAGTTCTAATTTTGTTTCATCAGTCCACAGAACACTATCCCAAAACTTTTGTGGTTTGTCCACATGACTTTTGGCATACTGCAGTCGACTCTTCTTATTCTTTGGAGACAGCAAGGGGGTGCGCCTGGGAGTTCTGGCATGGAGGCCTTCATTACGCAGTGTGCGCCTTATTGTCTGAGCTGAAACTTCAGTACCCACATCTGACAAATCTTTTTTCAGTTCCTCAGCAGTCACACGGGGACTTTTCTCCACTTTGCGCTTCAGGTAGCCCACAGCAGTCGAAGTCAGCATCTTCTTTCTGCCACTACCAGGTAGCGGTTCAACAGTGCCCTTTGCGAATGATGCTTCCTATGGTGTCTCTTGGTATGTTTAACATCTTTGCAATCTTATTATAGCCATTGCCCTTCCTGTGAAGAGAAATCACCTCTTCTCTTGTCTTCCTGGACCATTCTCTTGACTATACCATGTTTGTAAACACACCAGTAAATGTCTAGAAGGAGCTGAGTATCACAGTCCTTTTAAATCTGCCTAATTGGTGCTTATTATGCTTGATTGCTACTCCTTGACATCCTCAGGTGTTTTCAATACCTGATCGAAAACACTTGAATGAACCTCTGTTCTTAAGAGTGGTAGTCTTTAAGGGGTTGAAAAATTGTGTCAATGAAGAAATAACAAAAAAAAACATTTAATACTGTATTACAAAAACAATTTATGTCATTTTAGTTGCATTTGGTTCTTTAAAAAGTCCTTGTAAGATTTCATTCTGAACACAATTACAAATGTACACTAAATTCCCTAAAACCCTTTACAGCATTTGGGGTTGAATAATTTGGAACACAACTGTAGAACCTTCTAGTGGGAGGGTTGGAGTGGAGAAGCACAGCCTAAACAGAAACAATGTTGCAATTTCAGTTTGCAATAGACTTGTCTAGAGTATCAATACAAGTCTAGGGAAATGAATAAGCAGTTTTAACCAGACATGAACAGAGATAAACAACAAAGCTAAACTAGACAGTCAAAAGGTCAGTGTGTCTGTTTTTTCCCCTCCAAAACTTTGCATAGTTCCTTATAGTAACTATGGAAGATTTCTAACTTATCTTCCGTCCATCCAGATTAGCCTGTTATCCTGCAAGTTGATCCAGAAGAAGGGGAAAAACCACGTGAGGTAGAAGTCAATTTTCCTTATTTTAGGGGGAAAAAATTCCTTCCCAACTCCAATCTGGCAGTTATACTACCTAGATAACTCCCTGGACCAATGACCTCTCCATAAATCTATACCCTGTAATATTATTACCCTCCAGAAATACATCCAGGCCCCTCATGGACTCTCTTAGTGAGTTCAACATCACCACCACTTTAGGTAGAGAGTTCCATAGTCTCGCTGCTCTTACAGTAAAGAATCCTCTTCTATGTTTGTGTACAAACCTTCTTTCCTCCAGACGCAGAGGATGTCCCCTTGTCACAGTCCTGGGGATAAATAGATGATGGGATAGATCTCTGTACTGAACCCTGATATATTTATACATAGTTATTAGATCTCCCCTCAGTCGTCTTTTTTCTAAACTGGATAACCCTAATTTTGATAACCTTTCTGGGACCTATAGTCCACCCATTCCAGTTATTACTTTAGTTGCCCTCCTCTGAACCCTCTCCAGATCTGCTATGTCTGCCTTGTTCACAGGAGCCCAGAACTGTACACAGTACTCCATGTGTGGTATGACTAGTGATGCACCCCATTGATCTTATTGGCCTTGGCAGCAGCTGCCTGACACTGGTTTCTGCAGCTTAGTTTGCTGTCCACTAAAAGTCCTTTTCCATGTCATTGTTACCCAGTGTTTTACCATTTAGTATGTATTGGTGACATACATTATTCCTTCTCATGTCCATAAAATCACATCAGTGGCGTACTTAAAAAATGACTGGGGCCTGGTGGGGGGCGTGATGGACGTGATGACGTGAGTGGGTAGCGTTGCGCTCTCCCTCCTCCCTCAGCGTGAGAGCACTTCCGAAAGCATGTATGGTCGCTGCGCTGGATCGAAGCCTTGCTGAAGTGCCGGACCCCTCCGCTGTGTTTTCCCGGAGCCTCCTCTGCTTTGGGACTAGCGGATCGCCGGTATGTCTCTATCTGCCCCTATTACCTGGGCTTGGGAGATGAAAAAGAACGGTGTCTGGCGGCGTCTGGAGGTATCCCCTCGGGGTGTCTAGGTGTCTCCCGGGCCGTGACCCCGCTGCAGCTCTCCCTGACTTGGATGCGACCTGGGTGTCTTTGGGACCTTGCCTGTTGGCCCTTCGCAGTGTCGCTGGTCCAGTCTGATCCCGCCTCCACAGCTCTTTGATCGCTCCAACAGTGTTCTGTTGCTTTGGCTGTGCGGCCAGTTCCCGTGTCTGCCCTGCAGGCTTTGCAGGTTTCTACAGGATTGGGGCTGTGGCTTGAACTGAATTGGAAGATCCAGAGAAGGACTGGTGAGATCGATTCATGTTATCCCCCTCTCGATCTGGATCCCTCGCTTTTTTGTCCTTGTGCTTGTTCTTTGCTCCTCGTTTTTTTTTTTTTCCGGCTATCTCTCTGCCTCACTTAACCATACTAAACTTTCACTAAACCCCACTAAATCCCCTGGACGTCAGTCTTGAATCCTAATTCCCCAGTTGAACTAATCACTAACTCCCTCTATGAAGTTGAGGGGGTAAAAAAATAATAAAAATTAAATAAAATAAAGAAGTATTAAATTCCAGACTGGGATAGGGGAAATCTTCCAGAATCAATCAATTTTTGAGATCACCAAATCCGAGTACCAGGTCGGGTCTGAAAGGGAGACAGAACATTATTACAAGAAAAAATACTTCTGAATTTAGATCGGAGGAGGCACCTGAGGGGGACCCCCACAGTGGAGACGGGGAGATGCCTATTGATAATGCCTCCCCATTAGAGGAGATTTTATCCATTGTTAAAAACAATGGAAAAGCGATACAAAATATTGCTGTTGAATTGGGGTCAGTACAGACAGATGTTCTCATTATAAAAGATGATTTGACAAAGATCCGTGATAGAATTAAAGAATTAGAAAACAGTGAGTGACTCGGAGCAAGAAGTCAAAAGATTAAAAGACGAGAGCTCTACATTAAAAAAAGATTACAGCTACCGGAAAAAAAAAAATGGTGGACTTAGAAGATCGTTCAAGAAGATGCAATATCAGAGTTATTGGCTTAACAGAATCCCCAGATGATAAAAATCTAGCAGGAACGATACAATCCATAATTTTTGATAATTTTGGGAAGGAACATTTTTCACCACTGTTTCTAATTGAAAGGGCACATTGAATTCCGGGTGGTAAACTTACCCCGGGGAGGCCGCCAAGGACTGTAATTATCAAGATGCTTGTCGCTTGTGACAGAGATATGATCCTTAGGCGAGCACGGGATACCCCTTCGATTTTGTATTATGGGTGTAAACTTCTTTTCTTTCCTGATTTTTCCAAAGAAGTAGAAGATAAGAGACGCACTTTTTTGGATGTCAAAAAACGCCTTCAGGGCAAGGATATTAAATATTATTTTCTGTATCCAGCTAAGTTAAGGATTGTGTTTACGGAATCTGTTTTTCTTTTTGATGCCCCAGACTTGGCGACTGATAATGTCTAAAATTAGATGTTTTTGATCAAGGGAGGTGTGGTTGAGGGAGTGGGGGAGGGATGGTCCTAGTTAAGAGGTCTGTTACTTTTTGTTATGGATCAAGGGGGATTTGGGGTTTGCGGGTGGGGGGAGGGGAAGGGGGGTTATGGGGGGGGTGGGGGAGGGATTGGTTGGGGTGGTGGAGGGGAGGGTGTCCTGCGATGCGTCTAACATTGAAGTGGGAAATGGAGGGAAGCTTGAGGAGGATGGTACTTGGAGATTTTAGGATTAATTAATGATTACAAGAGTACTTACATGGAATGTTCGGGGTTTAGGGGAGAAGGTAAAAAGACAGGCGGTATTAGATCTGGTGAGGAGACGCCTGCCAGCTATTGTCTGTTTGGTTGAAACTCATTTCTCACAGGAGAAGATACCCCGACTTGGTGGAAGGTGGGCTACACAGGTGTATAACTCCACATATACTACTTACTCCAGAGGAGTCACAGTATTGATTCACAAACAGATTAACTTTCTATGCCTAGCATCCTCTATGGATAAACAGGGGAGATATGTTTTTCTTTATGGTAGGCTTAATGGAAAGCTATGTATCTTGGCGTTTATCTATATCCCCCCTCCATTTTCCAGGCAGGTATTGAACTGTTTGATGGCCTTTGTGGATCAGTGGCCTGATTGTTTGGTGATTGGGATTGGGATTTTAATCTAAATTGTGTCAAACGTATGAAGTACGAGGCCAGATCTGTCTCAGACCATGTCCCCTTCTTAATAGAGCTATGTATGGCAGGGAATGATTTTAGAGTGAAACACCCATTTAGATTGAATCCCCACTGGCTATTAATAATTGATAACCATAATCAGATAGAAAAGGAAATTACCTCTTTTTGGGATAGGAATTATGCTTCAGCTAAATCTAAGTATATTTGGGATGCGTTTAAAGCATTCATGAGAGGGATCTTTATTAGTACAATTGCAAATTTGAGCAAGCAGTATGCGATGAAGGAGAAAGAACTAGAGGAAGCAGCCGCTGAAGGAATGGCTAGGTATGCCAAAGGGGAAAACGGAGGAGGATAGAGAGATTATGCTGAGGACAAGTGTTACCGCCAGTTCTGTGAGAAGATCTGGCAGACGTTCTTCTCTACCTCTTGTATGATGTGCTTTGTTTTGGTTTCACTTTCTTATCTCCTTTCCTTCTGCCAGGTGTCACTTATTTTGACAAATTGTCTTCCTTTATAATCCCTCCAATACTGCCTCACTTTGCAGTTTATACTACTTCCTGGATGAGGTGTTCACTGCTGGAGGCTGCTTCTGCTGTTTGTTCAGATAAGTCATTTACTTTATTGTGTTTCCTTGCTGGCTTGATTCTAGGTGACCCTGACTCCGTCCGTATTAAGTGTAGGGAGCCGGTGGTCGTGTCCCCTCACTATTATAGGGTTTTCAGGTGTCACACAGTATTAGGTACTGTCACGGCGGACAGGATCTCAGATACACAGACAACCAAATACACAAGTGTCTAGGCTAGATGCTGGGGAAAGGTCACCTCCTAGCACATCCCTGACTTCTCTCCCTATGCTGCTAAGCCCACATTCAGACCTTGATGGTAGGAATGATGTGTCCTCGTGCCTGGACTGCAAACACCCTAGAATCCCTGAGATGGTGAAAGGGGAGAAGGGGCAGAAGACACACAAATAGCCTAGACCGCAAACAACACAAACAGAAACCAAACTTATCTGAGCTGGAACAGACAATCCTTCCTTCCTTGAATCCAAGGCCAGACTGAATTCTATAACCCGCACAGCCCTCTGGGAGTGAAGGCAATTTAAGCCAATGACCCCACCCAGAGCACCTGAAGGAAGGCGGATCCAGCATGATTCCAAAACAAACAAAAGGTTAGACATATCAGAGAGAGGTGTAAGGGTCCCTCCGTGCAAGGGATCCCTTCTGCGTGTGGTTTCGTCTCACCTGCTGCCCAGGGTGATATTACTTATAGCTCTGGGGTAGGAGAGGAACCCATGCAGTTGGATCAGATATCTTTTCGTTCTGGTAGGACCTCCGGGCACCCCGGACCAACCTTATCCGGGTGGGCTCTGTGAAAAGTCCTAACCAGTCGGCTGGCATTGACCTCCAGTGCCGGAAACCACATCCTCTCCTCGGGGCCGTATCCCCTCCAGTGTACCAGGTACTGAAGGGAACCCCGAAGAACTCTAGAGTCAAGAATCATGGAGATCTCGAACTCTAAATTTCCATCGACCAGAACAGGAGGAGGGGGCAATGGTGATGGTTCCACTGGTCTCACATATTTTTTCAATAAAGATCTATGGAACACATCATGGATCCTCCAAGTCTGCGGAAGATCCAGTCGAAACGGTACTGGATTGATCAGCGCAGATATTTTGTACGGGCCGATAAATCTTGGACCCAGTTTCCAAGATGGCACTCTCAATTTAATATTTTTAGTGGACAACCACACCAGATCACCCACACACAGGTCCGGACCAGTCACACGTCTCCTGTCAGCCATTCGCTTATATCTCTCACCCATCGTCTCCAAATTCACTTGTATCCTCCGCCAGATAGAGGATAAGGTAGAAGAAAACCTTTCCTCCTCTGGCATCCCAGAGGAACTAGTCCCAGAAAAGGTACCAAACTGAGGATGAAAACCATATGCGCCAAAAAATGGCGACTTACCCATGGATTCCTGTCTACGGTTATTCAAAGCAAACTGCGCTAAGGGCAGAAATGAGGACCAGTCCTCCTGATTCTCCGCCACAAAGCACCTCAAGTAGGTCTCCAGGTTCTGATTAGTACGCTCCGTCTGTCCATTCGACTGCGGATGGAAAGCCGAAGAGAACGAAAGTTGAATGCCAAGCCGAGAGCAGAACGCCCTCCAGAACCTAGAGACAAACTGCGTGCCCCTATCAGAAACCACATCCGAAGGAATACCATGCAATCTCACGATATTGTCAACAAAAATTTGCGCAAGAGTCTTGGCATTAGGCAGACTAGTTAACGATATAAAATGAGTCATCTTGCTAAAACGAGGAAAACTGCGAGACAACGCATCTGCCTTGATGTTTTTGACCCCCGGACGAAAAGTAACAACAAAATTGAACCTGGTAAAAAACAGTGACCATCTGGCCTGTCTAGGGTTCAGACGCCTGGCAGATTGCAGGTAAGCCAAATTCTTATGATCCGTATAAACAGTAACGGGGTGAGAAGCCCCCTCCAACCAGTGACGCCATTCCTCAAAGGCCAACTTTACACTGCGTGCAGAATTATTAGGCAAATGAGTATTTTGACCACATCATCCTCTTTATGCATGTTGTCTTACTCCAAGCTGTATAGGCTGAAAGCCTACTACCAATTAAGCATATTAGGTGATGTGCATCTCTGTAATGAGAAGGGGTGTGGTCTAATGACATCAACACCCTATATTAGGTGTGCATAATTATTAGGCAACTTCCTTTCCTTTGGCAAAATGGGTCAAAAGAAGGACTTGACAGGCTCAGAAAAGTCAAAAATAGTGAGATATCTTGCAGAGGGATGCAGCACTCTTAAAATTGCAAAGCTTCTGAAGCGTGATCATCGAACAATCAAGCGTTTCATTCAAAATAGTCAACAGGGTCGCAAGAAGCGTGTGGAAAAACCAAGGCGCAAAATAACTGCCCATGAACTGAGAAAAGTCAAGCGTGCAGCTGCCAAGATGCCACTTGCCACCAGTTTGGCCATATTTCAGAGCTGCAACATCACTGGAGTGCCCAAAAGCACAAGGTGTGCAATACTCAGAGACATGGCCAAGGTAAGAAAGGCTGAAAGACGACCACCACTGAACAAGACACACAAGCTGAAACGTCAAGACTGGGCCAAGAAATATCTCAAGACTGATTTTTCTAAGGTTTTATGGACTGATAAAATGAGAGTGAGTCTTGATGGGCCAGATGGATGGGCCCGTGGCTGGATTGGTAAAGGGCAGAGAGCTCCAGTCCGACTCAGACGCCAGCAAGGTGGAGGTGGAGTACTGGTTTGGGCTGGTATCATCAAAGATGAGCTTGTGGGGCCTTTTCGGGTTGAGGATGGAGTCAAGCTCAACTCCCAGTCCTACTGCCAGTTTCTGGAAGACACCTTCTTCAAGCAGTGGTACAGGAAGAAGTCTGCATCCTTCAAGAAAAACATGATTTTCATGCAGGACAATGCTCCATCACACGCGTCCAAGTACTCCACAGCGTGGCTGGCAAGAAAGGGTATAAAAGAAGAAAATCTAATGACATGGCCTCCTTGTTCACCTGATCTGAACCCCATTGAGAACCTGTGGTCCATCATCAAATGTGAGATTTACAAGGAGGGAAAACAGTACACCTCTCTGAACAGTGTCTGGGAGGCTGTGGTTGCTGCTGCAGGCAATGTTGATGGTGAATAGATCAAAACACTGACAGAATCCATGGATGGCAGGCTTTTGAGTGTCCTTGCAAAGAAAGATGGCTATATTGGTCACTGATTTGTTTTTGTTTTGTTTTTGAATGTCAGAAATGTATATTTGTGAATGTTGAGATGTTATATTGGTTTCACTGGTAAAAATAAATAATTGAAATGGGTATATATTTGTTTTTTGTTAAGTTGCCTAATAATTATGCACAGTAATAGTCACCTGCACACACAGATATCCCCCTAAAATAGCTAAAACTAAAAACAAACTAAAAACTACTTCCAAAAATATTCAGCTTTGATATTAATGAGTTTTTTGGGTTCATTGAGAACATGGTTGTTGTTCAATAATAAAATTAATCCTCAAAAATACAACTTGCCTAATAATTCTGCACTCCCTGTATAGCCAGCAACTCTCTATCTCCCACATCATAGTTCCTCTCGGCGACCGAGAGCTTCTTGGAAAAGAAAGCACACGGGACCCATTTGCCAGGAGAAGAACCCTGCGACAGCACCACTCCCACCCCCACTTCTGATGCATCCACCTCCACCACGAATGGTTGAGACACATCGGGCTGCACCAGAATGGGAGCAGACGCAAAACACTCCTTAATAGTCGAAAAGGCCTGCAATGCCTCTCCGACCAAACAGAGACGTCAGTGCCCTTCTTTGTCATATCAGTCAGAGGTTTAACAATGGTGGAATAGTTTAGAATACATTTTCTATAATAGTTAGTAAACCCCAAAAACCGCATCAAAGCTTTCTGATTCTCTGGTCGGTCCCACTCCAGAACTGCCCGGACCTTTTCGGGGTCCATACGAAAACCAGAGTCGGAAAGCAGATATCCCAAAAACGGAAGCTCCTGCACAGAAAACACACATTTTTCCAATTTGGCATATAACTTATTCTCCTGAAGGATCGTCAAAACCTGTCTCACATGATCCTGATGGGTCTTCAGATCAGGAGAGTAAATTAAAATGTCATCTAAGTAAACTACCACGAACCTCCCCACCAAGTGATGAAAAATGTCATTGACGAATCGCTGAAATACCGCAGCCGCGTTCGTCAACCCAAAAGACATAACCAGATTCTCAAAATGACCCTCGTGCGTATTGAAGGCCGTCTTCCACTCATCCCCTTCCTTGATTCTGATCAGATTGTAGGCCCCTCTCAAATCCAACTTGGAGAACACCCTGGCACCAACAATCTGATCAAAAAGGTCGGAGATCAAAGGAAGGGGATACGGATCCCGGACTGTAATACGGTTCAATTCCCGAAAATCCAAACACGGTCTCGGTGATCCATCCTTTTTCTTGACAAAGAAAAAACCTACTGCCACCGGAGACTTAGATAGCCTAATATGACCTTTTGCCAAACTCTCGGCGATATACTTTCGCACGACCTCTCTTTTAGGTTGGGAAAGATTGTAAAGGCGAGACTTTGGCAACTTAGCTCCTGGGATGAGATTAACTGGACAATCATAGTCACGATGAGGGGGCAATTCCTGGGTCCCACCCTCCGAAAAGACATCAGCAAAGTCTGAGAGATATTGAGGTAGAACCGCAGTGGACACCCCAGAGATAGATGTGCCAAGACAATTCTCCGAACAAAATTCTCCCCAACCAATAATTTGTCTTGCTTGCCAATCAATAATTGGATTATGTTTTGTCAACCACGGTTAACCTAGGACTATAGGAGCAGGCAAATCCCTCATGACAAAACAAGATATAAACTCTACATGTGAATCACCCACCCTCAACTGAATACCATGTGCAATATGAGTGAGACTCCTTTGAGAAAGAGGTGAAGAATCTATTGCAAACACCGGAATCTCCCTTTCTAAAGTGCACGTACTTAGACCCAGATTTTGAAGAAAAAGAAAGTCAATAAGGTTTAACCCAGCACCACAGTCAATGAATACCTCAACAGAAAATTTTCTTGAGTCTAGCGCCACCATAGCTGGAAGGAGAAAACGAGAATTACAGGGAGCTTGCATACCTGCTTGTTCCACTACTCCATTCACGCTACCAAGAGTCAGGACGGTTTTTTTTTTCTTTCATATCATCATGCGGTTTAACAAAAGGACAAGCAAAAACAAAATGGTCACTTTTTCCACAGTAGTAACATAGTTTATGTAATCTCCTAAAGTTTTTCCTACCAGAACGAAAAGATATCTGATCCAACTGCATGGGTTCCTCTCCTACCCCAGAGCTATAAGTAATATCACCCTGGGCAGCAGGTGAGACGAAACCACACGCAGAAGGGATCCCTTGCACGGAGGGACCCTTACACCTCTCTCTGATACGTCTATCCAACCGTATAGCCAAAGACATAGCATTGTCTAGAGCAGGGGTACTCAACTAGTTTTATTAAAGGTCCACATACCTGGGTCTGCAGTCAGGTGAAGGTCCGAGCTGAACGCCAACAGTAAAGATGCCATGTGATCATGTGATACATGCGCGTGGGGCGCTCTGACGTTATAGTGGAGCGCCCCGGGTAAGTCCCAGAATTAGTAATGGCCACATTAGTGCCCCAGTAAGAATAATGTCCCCATTAGTGCCCCCAGTAAGAGTATTGCCCCCATTAGTGCCCCCCTTCTCTGCTTTTGCAAAAAAAAAATAATAATTAGCATTCACCTGGCTGCGGTGAACATTCGCTGTTGACTGCAAGCTCAGGACCGGTGCTCTAACGTGATGGCGTCTTGTAGGTCCTGTCCTGAGCTTCTAGTCAGCAGAGAGTGTTCTCCACAGCGTGAGCAAATGGAGGTGGAGGTACCGTAATATATATATTTTTTTACTAGCACAAGTAGCGGTGGAGGTAACGGCTGTACTAATGGGCGTTCCATGATGGAAGCGCTCATTAGTAAGGGTACTTTCACACTTGCAGCAGGACGGATCCGACAGGCTGCTCACCCCGTCAGATCCATCTTGCCACTACTTCGCCGTGCCGCTGCTCTGTGCTCATCGACTATAATGGCGATGAGGGCAGAGCTACGGCGCAGCACGGTGAGAGGCCGCCAGACTAAAAGTACTACATGTCCGACTTTTTCGTCTGGCGGCCTCACGCCGTGCACTGCCACGCTGCACCGTAGCTCCACTCCCGCTATAGTCAATGGGGAGTGGCAGTCCGGCGAAATAGCGGCAGGACGGATCTGACAGGGTGAGCAGCCTGTCGGATCCGTCCTGCTGCAAGTGTGAAAGGAGCCTAACAGTCCTTACAGGAAAATTCTGGCACCGGCAAGGGAACTAAAGTACCAGCCTTGCTGGTGAACTACTGGCCGGGTGGCAACCCAAGCCACCGAACAGACATATGATAGTTTTGTTCCGCATCCAATTCCCATTATTGGGGGATTGGATGCGGCCCCTTAATTACAATGGGGCCACAAGAGATGCAGACAGCACACTGTGTGCTGTCTGCATCTTTTTCCGCTCCATTGAAACTAAGGGGTCCGCATCCAATGCCCCAATAATGGGAATTGGATGCGGAACAAAACTATCATGGTTTGATGGGGCTTAATCACTTTATTTAATCAGGTTACCTTTAATTTTAAAGAAGATGGCCCAGGAGAGATGGGAACACGACACTGACTGGAGTCCTTTCCTGCAGTCAGTGACGTCTTCCCGCCTCTCTGTCGCCCTCTCCATACCCCCCCCTTCCTTCCCAAATGGGACATTTATTTCATTGGTGGCAGTGGTGATGTCCCTCCCCTCTCCAGCAGCTTGAAGCTCCCTTACGTGCTGCCGCTGCTGCAGGGGAGGAGGGACCTGCAGTGCTCCAGCCTAAAAAAAATACCTAGTAGCCATTGGCTCCTGAACTGAAAAATTTAGGAGCCAAATCAAATTTTTAGTCGCCAAATCGAAACTGAATCTAAATTTTGGTATTGTGACAACGCTACGCTGATCAGATCGGCGTAGGGTTGTTTTGAAACCAAAATTTTGATTCGCTTTCGTCACCATAAAAAAGTATTGCGAGACTCAATACCGCGCAAAAAAAAAAAAAACACCAAAAAAAGCCGCGTGCATTTCGCATTTTATGAAACATTCGGCCCATAATAGAACAGTCCTATGCTATTTTTTGGGGTGACAAGGTGACTAAAAAATGGCGAATGCTCACCGCATAGGAGATATTTTTGAATAATTTAATAGTTTGGACAGCGCTATGTAATATGTTTATTTATTTATTGTTTATATATTTTATATGTAAAATTGGGAAAGGGGGGATTTAAACGTAATATTTTAGGGTACTTTCACACTAGCGTTTTTCTTTTCCGGCATAGAGTTCCGTCACAGGGGCTCTATACCAGAAAAGAACTGATCAGGCATATCCCCATGCATTCTGAATGGAGAGTAATCCGTTCAGGATGCATCAGGATGTCTACAGTTCAGTCATTTTGACTGATCAGGCAAAAGATAAAACCGCAGCATGCTACGGTTTTATCTCCGGCGGAAAAAAAATTAAGATTTGCCTGAACGCCGGATCCAGCATTTTTCCCCATAGGAATGTATTAGTGCCAGATCCGGCATTCAAAATACCGGAATGCACCCGCACTAAATCCGGACCCATTCACTTCTATGGGGCTGTGCACATGAGCGGTGATTTTCACACATCACTTGTGTGTTGCGTGAAAATCGCAGCATGCTCTGTTGTGCGTTTTTCACGCAATGCAGGCCCCATAGAAGTTAATGGGGCTGTGTGAAAATCGCAAGCAAGTGCGGATGCGGTGCAATTTTCACGCATGGTTCCTAGGATGAAAGTCTAATCACTGTATTATTTTCCCTTATAACATGGTTATAAGGGAAAATAATAGCATTCTGAATACAGAATGCATAGTAGAAGGTCAATATAATCAACATTGGTGGCGCAGTGCGCCCCTCCAACACCCCAGTATAATAAACATTGGTGGCGCAGTGCGCCCCCCCCCATCACCCCAATATAATAAACATTGGTGGCGCAGTGCGCCCCCCCTCAATATAATAAACATTGGTGGCGGAGTGTGCCCCCCCAATATAATAAACATTGGTGGCGCAGTGCGCCCCCCCTCAAAATAATAAACATTGGTGGCGCAGTGCGCCCCCCATCACCCCAATATAAAAAACATTGGTGGCGCAGTGTGCCCCCCCCAATATAATAAACATTGGTGGCGCACTGGGCAGTGCCAATGAGGGTTAAAAAATAAAAAAATAATTTACTCAACCCTAACCCGCCTCCTGTATTTGTATAAGAAACGTTGGTGGCACAGTGCGCCCCCCCCCCCAGTATAATAAACATTGGTGGCTCAGTGGGAAGTGCCAATGAGGGTTAAAAATAATAAAAGAAAATTAACTCACCTCCTCCAGTTGATCGGGTAGCTGCCGGTCTCCTGTTCTTACTTCTTTCTTCAGGACCTGTGGTGACATCACTGCGCTTATCACATGATCCATCACCATGGTAATGGGCCATGTGATGAGCTCAGTGACGTCACCACAGGTCCTGAAGAAAGAAGTAAGAACAGGAGACCGGCAGCTACGCGATCAACTGGAGGAGGTGAGTTAATTTTCTTTTATTATTTTTAACCCTCATTGGCACTTCCCACTGAGCCACCAATGTTTATTATACTGGGGGGGGTGCACTGTGCCACCAACGTTTCTTATACAAATACAGGAGGCGGGTGCCGGAATCAAATAGCCGGCACCCGACCTTTGTGACAGGGAGCTGCGATCAGCTACAATTAACCCCTCAGGTACCGCACCTGAAGGGTTAACTCAACTGCAGCTGATCGCAGCTCCCTGTCACAGAGGTCGGGTGCCGCTATTTGATTCCGGCACCCGCCTCCTGTATTTGTATTTAGGTCAGTTTTCTTCATTGGTGGCGCAGTGGCCACAGCCCCTCCCCTCCTCCTCCGGCCTCTTCTTATTGGCAGCGGCGGGGCAGCAGCCCAGGGGGGAGGCAGAGACTCCTCCTGCGCTGCTGAGAACGATCATCTCCTGTGCCCCGCCGCAGTGTATTGAGCAGAGCTGCGGCGGCGCTGGTGCCTGCATGTGGAGGGAGCCGTCTCTCACTGCGCCCCTGGGAAGGAGGAAGTGCGCCGGTAAGCTCCTCCTCCTGCACGGTACAGTGTGCAGGAGAGGAGGAGCGCTCTGAAGGATGGCCGGGGTCCAGACAACTGGCGGCCGCGGTCCGTATTTGGACCGCGGTCCGCCAGTTGAGTACCCCTGCTCTAGAGTATCCGGGTACTCATGAAAAGCCAGGGCATCTTTCAACCTCTCAGATAACCCCTGACAAAACTGACTACGTAACGCAGGGTCGTTCCACCCTGACTCTGTAGCCCATCTCCTAAACTCTACGCACTAAACCTCTGCAGTATGTTCACCCTGTAATAAGTTACGCAATTTAGATTCTGCCATCGAGACCCGATCTGGGTCATCGTAAATCAATCCCAGGGCTTTGAAAAATTCCTCCACCGACCGGAGGGCCAGAGAACCGGGCGGCAGAGAAAAAGCCCAGGATTGCGCGTACCCTTTAAGCAGAGACATGATGATACCAACCCTCTGACTTTCATCACCTGACGAAAATGGACGCAGTCGAAAATACAATTTGCATGACTCTTTAAAGCAGATAAAATCATCCGCACCCCCTGTAAATTTCTCGGGAAGAGCGACTTTAGGCTCCCCACCAATTTGACCTGCACCTGATGCCAGAACACTCTGACACTGTGTGACCGAACTACGCAGATACGCAACCTCTAGGGATAATCCCTGCATGCGGTCAACCAGTGCATCAATTGACGCCATCACAAAACCGCTGAGTAATGGCAGTCACAGTATGGCGGGTTATAATATCACGGCGGACAGGATCTCAGATACACAGACAACCAAATACACAAGTGTCTAGGCTAGATGCTGGGGAAAGGTCACCTCCTAGCACATCCCTGACTTCTCTCCCTATGCTGCTAAGCCCACATTCAGACCTTGATGGTAGGAATGATGTGTCCTCGTGCCTGGACTGCAAACACCCTAGAATCCCTGAGATGGTGAAAGGGGAGAAGGGGCAGAAGACACACAAATAGCCTAGACCGCAAACAACACAAACAGAAACCAAACTTATCTGAGCTGGAACAGACAATCCTTCCTTCCTTGAATCCAAGGCCAGACTGAATTCTATAACCTGCACGGCCCTCTGGGAGTGAAGGCAATTTAAGCCAATGACCCCACCCAGAGCACCTGAAGGAAGGCGGATCCAGCATGATTCCAAAACAAACAAAAGGTTAGACACGTGCTGCCAATCTGACAGACCTCCGCACACCGTCCGAGCAGGGCATGACAGGTACGCGGGCATGCAATCGTCTACCATACAGACCCTTGCATGTGCATAGCAGTCAGGGAGAGCTCCTAGGGTTTTATAGGGCTCACCTATGAGCTCCTTAGTTTGGGATCAAGCCAGTCGCTCGTTTATTTATATGTTCCAGATATCTGCTAACTTCATCCGTGACAACAAGCCAGGCTCTTTCTGACTTCCTTCTGGATAAAGCACAACAGAAGCTGTTCTTTAGAGGACAAAAATATTTTTCAGAGGCAGGTCGCCCTGGGAAGATGCTGGCTAGAGTAATAGCAAGCCAGGATGCAAAGAAAGAGATCCGTAGTATACTTATGCCTGGTGGCACTACTGTGGAAGATCAGGAGGGAATATTAGAAGTATTTATAAAATATTTTAGTGAATTGTATGAATCAGAGAGTGTTCTCTCAGAGGCAGCGATTGACTCGTACTTGGATTCTATTTCCCTTCCGGTTCTTACAGATGGGCAAAGGGAATGTTTGGAGATGGATTTGTCTCCTCAGGAGATAGAAGATGCAATGAAGGCCTGCTCATGTAATTCTGCCCGCGGATTGGATGGACTCCCGTACGAGTTCTATAGTAAATACGGGGAGATTGTTTTTCCCCACTTGGGGAGAACACTCTCTGATTTAATAAAAGAGGGAGCCCTCCCAGAAACAATGACAGAGGCCGCGATAATAGTAATATTAAAGAAGGGTAATGACCCTAGTGAGCTGGGATCTTACAGACCGATTTCTCTCCTTAACACAGATGTTAAACTTTATTCTAAAATCTTAGCTATGAGGCTATCTAGCGTTATGACATCAATTGTACATCCAGATCAAAATGGCTTTATTCCCAATAAGGGGACTCATTATAATCTACATCGTCTTTTTGCTAATATACAGACTTCTGGGGGCCTTCACGATCTATCTTGTCTATAGATGCGTCTAAGGCTTTTGATAGAGTTGAGTGGGGGTTTCTATGGAGAGTGCTTCATAGGATGGGCTTTGGCCCTAGGTTTATTAACATGGTTAAGCTTCTTTATAGATCCCCTACTGCAAGACTAAATATAAATGGACATCTTACAAGAAGTTTTCTTATGACCAGGGGCACTCGCCAGGGATGTCCACTCTCTCCTCTTCTATTTGATATCTATATCGAACCTTTGGCTGCCAGGGTTAGACAAGATCCTAGGATACTAGGGTTTGGGGTATTGGGAACGGAAGATCGCATTTCTCTATATGCTGATGATATTCTATTTTATGTCCAACAGACAAAACCTACTCTCTTAACTATTATGCAAACGATAAACTCTTTTGGAGAAGCCTCAGGTCTAGATGTAAATTGGGATAAAACTACGATTATGCCACTAGATACTACAACGATGCCCTTAGATAAATTATCATTTCCCAAGGATAGTCCTCTGAATACTCTGAAAATTGCCGACTCGTTTGAGTATCTCGGCATTACAGTCTCCCCTAGGGTGGAAGATTTTATTCCGCTTAACTTGATGCCATTGATAAATAAGTTAAGGTTAAAAATGATAACGTGGCTTCCATTACCCTTATCAAAGGCTGATAGAATATCTTTAGTCAAGATGGTGATTCTCCCTCAGTTACTCTATCTCTTTAGGAATTCTCCAGTTTGTATCCCGGATAGGTATTTTAAGGTGATTGAAAGAATTATTAATGATCTACTCTGGGGGAGGAAACGGGTTAGACTTAAGTTAGAGCATTAGTATAAGTCCCTGGAGAGTGGAGGAGTTAACCTCCCCTGCTTCAAGGGTTATTTCTTAGCTGCACAGTTCTGTTTTCTCCGTGAATGGAAAGATAGCCCATTCATGGAGGTTGTGGTTGTGGGGGGGGGGGGGGTTAAAGAAAAATTATGATGATAAATGTTAATAATGTTATTTTTATATAATGTGTAGAAAACTGTAATGCTTTTTGAATATGGTGTGACACACTCTCCAATAAGTTCATAAAGTAAGTTAAAAAAAGAAAAAGCAATTTTTGAAGAGACCCTCACCACTCCAGCAGCTTCTTGCCAACCTCCTCCTCCTGTGAAACACCCGCTCTTGTGGCTAGTGAAGATCGCTCTCTCAGACCAGGCCAGGCAGCCACTTCACTCGTTTCCTACACATATACATGTGAAACTCGAAAAATTAGAATATCGTGCGAAAGTCCATTTATTTCAGTAATGCAAATTAAAAGGAATTGCATTAATGCAGCTTAAAATTCGAGTTTTGTGAAAAGGTTCAATATTCTAGGCTCAAAGTGTCACACTCTAGTCAGCTAATTAATTCATACCCTCTGAGCAAAGGGTACCTTAAAATTGAGACTTTGGGGTTTTATAAGCTGTAAGCCATAATCATCCAAATTATAACAAATAAAGGCTTTAAATATCTCGCTTTGCATGTAATGAGTCTATCTCATATGTTTGTTTCACCTTGTAAGTTGCATTACTGAAATAAATGATTTTTGCACGATATTCAAATTTTTTGAGTTTTCCCTGTATATTGTATGTCATGTCACTGTATATACTTTCATTGTATAAAACTATTGAGGAGGCCCTGACTAGTGTTGATTGAGCACCGAAGTGCTTGGGTGCTCGAGTAGAACTGCTTGGGTGCTTTACAGAGCACCCGAGCACAATGGAAGTCAATGAGAGAACCCGAGCATTAATCCAGGCACCCCCTGCTCTGAAGAGGGGAGGGTGTCTGGTTCACAGGAAAAGGTCAGAAATTGATGGAAACACAACTGAAATGGTTCGGGAACAGCATGGGGAGGATGTCTGGATGCATCTTGGACTCCCAGGTCGCTGCTGGGAACGATGTTGTCCGAGTAGTACGCCACTTTGACAGACTGACAATATTACGCACAAAACCGAAGATAAAATCGATTTTAGAGGAAAAATTGTTAGGAAACATTCTTTTCTGTATATTTACTTGTATATAAAGTGCAAGTGCTGCCAAAAATTACAAGGAAGAGGCACTCCGATACAACCTGTATATCACATAAAGGAGGGCATCATACACACCCTTGAAAAATTATGATTGATGGCCTGCTGGTGACCCTCAAAAACATTTGGAGCAAGGACCTGCTGGTGACCTTCTAAAAAATGTTGTGGGCGAGGGCCTGCTGCCAAGCTGACCATCTAAAAAATTAACGGGGACGGCACACCGGGAAAAATAGTGGCGGCTGGGGACTGAGTAACGATGGACGGCCGCCGCCATCAGGCTGTGGAAAGCCTCAGTGTCCACAAGCCTAAATGGCAACATTTCCAGGGCCAGCAATTTGAAAAGGTGTGCATTTAGTGCTATGGCCTGTGGGTGGCTGGGCATTTGCGCTTTGGTTCAAAGGCCTGGAGTATGGACATCTGTACGCTGCACTGGGACACAGAAGTGGATGTGCTAGCTGATGGTGCTTGCGAAGGTTCAGGTGCAGGGTGGGAAGCATCCGGGCCTGCGTCTTGGACAGGGAATTGGCCAGCACATAACACAGGGGAAGAGGAGGCAGTGGTGTGACCCGCAGACACTGATTGTGGACCCAGGCATTCGGCCCACCTATTAGGGTGCTTTGATGCCATGTGGCGGATCATTCTGGTGGTGGTGAGGTTGCTAGTGTTCACGCCCCTGCTCATTTTGGTACGGCACAGGTTGCAAATGACAATTCTTTTATCGTCCGCACTTTTCTCAAAAATGGGAAGACCTACCCCTTGGCAAGGGAGATTGCCGCAAGCGGGTGCTTCGGGGAACAGTTGCGGGCCTGTTTGGTGTGGCTCGCCTTCTCTCTTTTCCCACCCCACTGCCTCTTCCAGCCTGTTGCGGTGCTGCGGATCCCTCCCCCTCTGTACTGCTGTCCTCGCTCGGCTTGCCACCTTTCCAGGTTGGGTCAGTGATTTCATCGTCCAGCACCTCCTCTTCCACTTCCTCACTCTGGTCATCCTCCTGACTTGTTGACCTAACAAGAACCTCACTTATTGACAACTGTGTCTCATCCTCATCATCCACCTCGTGAAACACTAATAGCCGTTACCCACCGTCATCTTCTTCTGACTGTGAATGCTCAAGAGTTTGGGAATCGGTGCACAAGATCTCATGTCCCTCTTCAAGCGGACTTGGGGAGAGGCCCAAATCAAGGACTGGCGATGAAAACAGCTCCTTGGAAGATCCGAGTGTGGGATCACTTGTTTGCCAAAACTCTCCATGGTGGGAGGAAGGAGGATCAGGGTGAGGATTCTGTTGACCAGACTCTTGGCTACTGAGACTGGACTTTGTGGAAGACAGGTTGGTGCTTAACCGACTGGAAGCATTATCTGCTGCAATCCAACCGACCACCTGGTCGCACTGGTGTGACTTCAAGAGTGGTGTCCAGCGCCGCTCTGCAAACTGGGACATGAAGCTAGGTATCGTGGATGAGTGTGTTTCTTGTGCTCTGGCAGCAGGCACAGTTTCACCGCGCCCAGGGCCATGGCCTCTGCGTGCACCAGCAGCAGCACGGACACTTCCTCGTACCTTACTGCTCGCCTTGAGCATATTAAATGGTATATATGCTTGCAAGTATGTCACACGTACAGTAGCGCAGGTTTTGTAAGTGTATGCGCAAATAAATTACACTGAATGTCACAGATATTTAGGATGCGCAAACGTTATTACAGGAGATGTAGCGCAGGTAATGTCGCTGTCAGCAGCGGATATTTAGGATGTGCAAATGTAACACAACAGATGTAGCAGAGGTTGTGTCACTGTCAGCAGTGGCCAAACAATTGCACACAATTTAGCAAAGGTTGCGCTAATAATATATATTGCAGCCAGATAAAACAATAGTCTTCAAAGGACTTTTAGGTCTCTAACACCTTTCAACACTAGACCCTGCCTATAAAAAAAAAAATTATAATTCTTGTCCCTACACTATCTGTTCCTTCCGCTGCAGCTCGCCCTGACTAAGACTGAGCCGAACCACGTGTCATCGGGTGCTATATAGCACCCGATGACACGTTCCGGCCAGCCAATCACTGTAATGCCAGTAACCAACATGGCTACGGCAATACAGTGAGTGCCAGTACTTCCCTGCATGTTTATTGGCTGCGTAGCAGCTAACAACTGTGCGGGGAGGAGACTCGAGCATCGCGATGCTCGAGTCACAATGGTGTTTGGCCGAGCATGCTCACCCAACACTAGCCCTGACAATAAGATCTTTTAGTCCTTCTCTTGGGTGGGACCCTTTTGAGTTTTCGCTCGCTTCTTCCACTATAGCTACACCCTGCATCACATTTATCAGTGTTAAACATCATCTGCCACTTCTCTGCCCAAACCCCGAGGGGGTCAGTCAGCATATCCCAATGCACAGGTGCACGCTGCTCTGGCTAGAAACACGAAGAAAAAAAAATACAATGCAACAGCACTCTGCAAACCAAATAAAGTACAATAATGCCATAGTTATAGAAAATGTTCTGGTGCTAATGCTACGCTTATTTTGTAAATTTGAGATTCTTGGCAAATATATCTTGTACAAAATTATTTGGGCCCATCTGTCAAATGTCAAGGCGATCTCTGTAAGACGGGAACCTAAACTAAATACTACCTGTTATATGCCATAACAGCCACCATAAAATTCAGGAAATACAGGTTCCACATGCATGCTGGGTCCACTTTGCCTTTTACCATCTTTGGTGCCATAATGGCCTCCATTAAATGAGGAGGTCACTGTCAAGGGAGTGGGGTGCTGTGAAATTCACTGTTAAAGGGGCGGTCTGCTGTGAAGGTCAAAGTAAAGGGGATAGGCTGCTATGGAGGTCCCATTTTAAGGAGGCGTGGACACTGTGTGTGTGTGGGGGGGGGGGGGGGGGGGTCAGTGTTAAGGTGTTGGGGGCTGTGGATTTCACTGTCAAAGGGGGCAGGGTGCTGTAGAGGTCACTGTTATGGGGGATACTGTCGATATCTTTTAACGACACACACAAACATTAAATTAAATAGATGAAATATACCTGTGCAAAGCTGGGTCCCTCTGCTAGTACTGTATATATATATATATATATATATACATACAGTACAGACCAAAAGTTTGGACACACCTTCTCATTCAAAGAGTTTTCTTTATTTTCATGACTATGAAGGCATCAAAACTATGAATTAACACATGTGGAATTATATATATAACAAACAAGTGTGAAACAACTGAAAATATGTCATATTCTAGGTTCTTCAAAGTAGCCACCTTTTGCTTTGATTACTGCTGGGTTCAGGTCACCGGACCTGAAACCAATCGAGATGGTTTGGGGTGAGCTGGACCGCAGACTGAAGGCAAAAGGGCCAACAAGTGCTAAGCATCTCTGGGAACTCCTTCAAGACTGTTGGAAGACCATTTCAGGGAATGGTCATCAAGAGAATGCCAAGAGTGTGCAAAGCAGTAATCAAAGCAAAAGGTGGCTACTTTGAAGAACCTAGAATATGACATATTTTCAGTTGTTTCACACTTGTTTGTTATGTATATAATTCCACATGTGTTAATTCATAGTTTTGATGCCTTCATAGTCATGAAAATAAAGAAAACTCTTTGAATGAGAAGGTGTGTCCAAACTTTTGGTCTGTACTGTATATAAGCTAACTAACTAACTAATGTACAGAGCACAGCAATGACACTGAAAAAAAATCTAGAATATTCGCGATTACGAATATATAGCACTATATTCTACATCTTAGCGAATTCTCTAAGTGCCGATATTTGCGATAAAAATTGACAATTAATATAAATATATATACAGTACAGACCAAAAATTTGGACACACCTTCTCATTCAAAGAGTTTTCTTTATTTTCATGACTATGAAGGCATCAAAACTATGAATTAGCACATGTGGAATTATATACATAACAAACAAGTGTGAAACAACTGAAAATATGTCATATTCTAGGTTCTTCAAAGTAGCCACCTTTTGCTTTGATTACTGCTTTGCACACTCTTGGCATTCTCTTGATGAGCTTCAAGAGGTAGTCACCTGAAATGGTCTTCCAACAGTCTTGAAGGAGTTCCCAGAGATGCTTAGCACTTGTTGGCCCTTTTGCTTTCACTCTGCGGTCCAGCTCACCCCAAACCATCTCGATTGGGTTCAGGTCCGGTGACTGTGGAGGCCAGGTCATCTGGCGCAGCACCCCATCACTCTCCTTCATGGTCAAATAGCCCTTACTTTCAAAGTTTTCCCAATTTTTCGGCTGACTGACTGACCTTCATTTCTTAAAGTAATGATGGCCACTCGTTTTTCTTTACTTAGCTGCTTTTTTCTTGCCATAATACAAATTCTAACAGTCTATTCAGTAGGACTATCAGCTGTGTATCCACCTGACTTCTCCTCAACGCAACTGATGGTCCCAACCCCCTTTATAAGGCAAGAAATCCCACTTATTAAACCTGACAGGGCACACCTGTGAAGTGAAAACCATTTCAGGGGACTACCTCTTGAAGCTCATCAAGAGAATGCCAAGAGTGTGCAAAGCAGTAATCAAAGCAAAAGGTGGCTACTTTGAAGAACCTAGAATATGACATATTTTCAGTTGTTTCACACTTGTTTGTTATGTATATAATTCCACATGTGTTAATTCATAGTTTTGATGCCTTCAGTGTGAATCTACAATTTTCATAGTCATGAAAATAAAGAAAACTCTTTGAATGAGGTGTGTCCAAACTTTTGGTCTGTACTGTATATATACATATACTACACTGGACAGTATACTGTGTATATATACTAAAGAGGACAGTATACTGTATGTCTATATACTACAGAGGACAGTATACTGTATATATATACTACAGAAGACAGTATACTGTATATATATATAAAGGCTCCATTGAGTAGAGCTGAAACGTTGCTGGGTTAATAAACCATACACTTTTTTTCACTGAACTTTTGGAGTGCTTCCTTCTTTTACTTAGTATATATATATATATATATATATATATATATATATATACTACACAGGACAGTATACTGTGTATATATACTACGGTGGACAGTATACTATATATATGTATGATGCACTGTTCGGTTAAGTCCATGCAGATAAATTAGAGCTAACGCTAACATTGACCTGTAAGGCTGAGTTCACACTTCTGTTATTTGGTCAGTTATTTCCATCACTCATTGTGAGCCAAATTGAGGAGCCAAACCTACTCTCTGATTATGTATCATCATTAGATCTGCACTGGTTCTGTGGGTTTGACCCGCTCCTGCTTTGGGCTTAAATTAACTGATGGGAATAACTGACCAAATAAGTAAAGTGTGAACTAAGCCTAATAGCGGTGAACAGTCATTCTACAGCTAACAGAAGGGATTCAAACGCATGTGTCTGCACTGCCACAACATGGATTAAAAGAAACTTTTTTTTACTCCACTACTTTATTGGTGCTGCCTCCATGCCCTTATTTTGTTCTACTAAAGATTCATTGGGACACATCTCCTGCAGGGGCATGCAGCATTTTAGTTTTGCTTTACTGAAGGCTGCTGTTGCTTTTTTTTGGTTTAGATAGGGGTTAACTAGGACTGTTGGTGGCCTGCAAGATGATGCGCATTTCCATATATGTGACCTGCCTGTCATTCTGACGCACGGTAACTGTCTCGCTACCAGAAAGGACTAGCTATACATGCTGCTGCAATGCACAGTGATATACACAAGGATACGTTCTCCCAAAAGTTTACCTGCAGCCCAGGATAGACCTAACTAACGCGCTTCATGACAAATTAATTAGTAGTGAAGCAAATATTTTTTTAAAATTTGGCGAAGCTACCAAATTGAATTTTTTAAAACTTCGCTCATCTCTAATGACATCCATTGACTTAAGTCTAGAACTTACCTTCTCATAGAAACTAATTAAATTAGTTTGACAGGACCGACAGCATAAATCAGAGTGCAAGTTAACCCTTCAAAGTGCAATAAAGTAGTGAGTTGATGGCTTTGCACAGTAGCAATAGGGGCAAATATCCATAGTCCAAAGTACCCTTACTCCAAGGCACTACAGTAGGGCTAATGGGTATTTCAGAGACTTAAAGGTAGGCAGACCATGTCACAGAGCAGCAGGAAATGCTAGCAGAATGCTGGGGTGTATAGGGAGAGGAATTACCAGTAGAAAGAGGGGGGTGCTCATGCCGCTCTACAGAGCACTAGTGAGACCTCATTTGGAGTATTGTGCGCAGTACTGGAGGCCATATCTCCAGAAGGATATTGATACTTTGGAGAGAGTTCAGAGAAGAGCTACTAAACTAGTACATGGATTGCAGGATAAAACTTACCAGGAAAGATTAAAGGACCTTAACATGTATAGCTTGGAAGAAAGACGAGACAGAGGGGATATGATAGAAACTTTTAAATACATAAAGGGAATCAACTCGGTAAAAGAGGAGAGAATATTTAAAAGAAGAAAAACTGCTACGAGAGGACATAGTTTTAAATTAGAGGGGCAAAGGTTTAAAAGTAATATAAGGAAGTATTACTTTACTGAGAGAGTAGTGGATGCATGGAATAGCCTTCCTGCAGAAGTGGCAGCTGCAAATACAGTGAAGGAGTTTAAGCATGCATGGGATAGGCATATGGCCATCCTTCATATAAGATAGGGCCAGGGGCTATCCATAGTACTCAGTATATTGGGCAGACTGGATGGGCCAAATGGTTCTTATCTGCCGACACATTCTATGTTTCTATGTTTCTTAGGCCTCTTTCACACGGGCGTCATGGATTTGGGCTGGATAAGATGCAGGTGCGTCACGGGAAAACACGTGATTTTTCCGCACGAGAAAAATCGGCATGTTCGGTACCCAGACCCGAACCTGGACTTCTTCGCAGAAGTTCAGGTTTGGGTTAGGTGCAACTAACTACTATTCATTCTATTTTATAACTCTATTTCTTTCTGTCTGTGGGACAGTGTGGCGGCGCTGCTAACTCCGTAGGAGTCCCGGGCGGCAGGCGGTCCGGTCCGGAGTGATGTAATTAAAGAAGGGGCCGCCCCGCCGGCGGCCGCTCTGCCTGCGGCTGCCTGCCTCTTTAAGAGACTCGAGAGTCGAGACTGGCGACTGAGAGCAATGGCTGTGAGCGGCACGCACGGCACAGGCAGGTACATCTTCGCGTCTGTCTGACGTTGCCACAGGCTCCGCCCCCAGAGCAGAGAAGAAGGAGCAAGCGCTACTGTCTTGTACAGAATGGGGGGGGGAGGGGCTATGGCTACTGGCACATGATTGGGGGCCTCTGGCTACTGGCACATGATGGGGGGGGGGCCTATTGCTACTAGCACACATGATGGGGGGGCTCTGGCTACTGGCACATGATGGGGGGGGCTCTGGCTACTGGCACATGATGGGGGGGCTCTGGCTACTGGCACATGATGGGGGGGGCTCTGGCTACTGGCACATGATGGGGGGGCTCTGGCTACTGGCACATGATGGGGGCTCTGGCTACTGGCACATGATAGGGGGGCCTCTGGCTACTGGCACATGATATAGGGGGGGCTCTGGCTACTGGCACATGATATTGGGGGGGGGGGGCTCTGGCTACTGGCACATGATGGGGGGGGCCTCTGGCTACTGGCACATGATGGGGGGGCCTATGGCTACTGGCACATGATGGGGGGGCTCTGGCTACTGGCACATGATAAGGGGGCTCTGGCTACTGGCACATGATATAGGGGGGCTCTGGCTACTGGCACATGATAGGGGGGCTCTGGCTACTGGCACATGATAGGGGGGCTCTGGCTACTGGCACATGATAGGGGGGCTCTGGCTACTGGCACATGATATTGGGGGGTGCTCTGGCTACTGGCACATGATATAGGGGGGCTCTGGCTACTGGCACATGATATAGGGGGCTCTGGCTACTGGCACATGATGGGGGGCTCTGGCTACTGGCACATGATGGGGGGGGCTCTGGCTACTGGCACATGATGGGGGGGGGGGCTCTGGCTACCGTCACATGATATGGGGGGCTCTTATTACTGGCACATGATTGGGGGACATCTATGGGGGCACTTATTACTGGCACATTATTGGGGGCACTTATTACTGGCACATTATTGGTGGGCACTATAGGGGCATCTACTGAGGCCACAAAGAACGGTTATTTTATATGGTGGCTCTGTATAGGGGCATTTTATACTTGGACACACTATGGTGGGTACTATGGGGAAGGGAGAGAGGAGTACTATGGGGTCATCTACTGGGGCACTGAGAAGGGGTATTTTATACTGGTACATTATGGGGGGCATTAGGAGGGAGGGGGGAGAGGAGCACTATGGGGGCATTCACTGGGGGGCACTATATAGGGGTATTTTATACTGGCACATTATGGACGCACTATGGGGACACTAGATCACCTGGGGGCATTACAAGGGGGTATTTTTTGCACTGTCACATTATAAGGAAAATTATTTCTACTGGGGGAGGGGGGCATTATGATGGGCTTTATTACTCCCCCATGGTATGACCCCCTAGTAGCAGCACCAGCCTCTCCCTGCTCTGCTATCCCTCTGCCCCTTCTCCAAATCCTTATTATGAAATCTTTCCCATTAGGATAAAACACAACATCAGCTCCGCCGAGCCCCCGGCCAAGTGTTGAAGTGGTGTCCGAGATCCCCAAGGGCCAAGTAACTGTAAGTTTTCATATGAAATATGTTTATGTTATACACATATAGTCTACACTGTGCCACACAATATACAGTCTCTTCTGTAAAAGTCATCAAGTGTCATGGGGGGGAGGGGGGGGGGGCCTTTATTGTTTTTCGCCCCAGGGCCCCATTTCACCTAGAACCGGCCCTGGTTAGGTGTTGTGTAGATTTTATTATTTTCCCTTATAACATGGTTAGAAGGGAAAAAAATAATAGCATTTTAATAAAGAATGCTTAGTAAAATAGGGCTGGAGGGGTTAAAATAATAATAATAATAATAATAATAATAATAATAATAATTTAACTCACCTTAATCCACTTGTTTGCGCAGCCTGGCTTCTCTTCTTTCTTCTTCTTTGAGGAAAAGGACCTGTGGTGACGTCACTGCGCTGTGACGGACCATGTGATGAGCGCAGTGACGTCACCACAGGTCTTTTTCCTCCTGGACAGCAAAGGTGAAGACAGAAGAGAAGCTGGGCTGCGCGAACAAGTGGATGAGGTGAGTTAAAAAAAATAATAATAATTTAACCCCTCCAGCCCTATTTTACTAAGCATTCTGTATTAAGAAAGCTATTATTTTCCCTTATAACCATGTTATAATGGAAAATAATAATGATCGGGTCCCCAGCCCAATCATCTCCTAGCAACCATACATGAAAATCGCACCGCATCCGCACTTGCTTGCAGATGCTTGCGATTTTCACGCAGCCCCATTCAGTTCTATGGGGCCTGCGTTGCGTGAAAAACTCACAATATAAAGCATGCTGCGATTTTCACGCAACGCACAAGTGATGTGTGAAAATCACCGCTCATGTGCACAGCCCCATAGAAATGAATGGGTTCGTTCACCTCACGCATTGCACCCGCGCGGAAATCTCGCCCGTGTGAAAGAGGCCATAGAGAACCTGAATTCCCCCTGCAGGGTTTTTTTTATGGAACATTCCATAGTTAAAGTGAGAGCATAAAGAGGGAGCTTCCAATAACAGATTTAGGGGGTTACTTTTTATGTAACTCCCCTAAAGTATTTGTGCATCATAGCCTCCAAAATCTGCCTCTGTTCACATCCCATGCATGTGTTTGCTTGTGTTGGGCTTATGCATACATACATCCAATCAGAGCAAGCAGAGCTGCAGTTTAAAGTGTGGTGGAAACTCAGAGAATCAGTCTGGGCCACTATCAGAGCAATAAGTAGATTATGACTACTTTATACTCCCATTAGGCAATGCAGCTGAGCTGGAGTCACTGGTTATAGCTGTGCCGATATGGAGCAACACTAAAACGCAACCAATACTGGAAAAAATTAAATGGCATATAAACAATATCTATAACGAGGGACATATCTATGAATTTCAGACCTGGATACCCCCTATATAATATTGCTTTCTCTGTACTGAGCAGCGAACCATAGGTTTAAACATCATCTGTGAATGTCAAAGAGGAGAGGTTTGTGCTCCCTGCTGGCCAGATGTGGTACTGCAGTCTTAGGATAGATTTTTTTAAAATTCTATAATTTGGGTAAAATTGGCAATGGAAAAGTGTTTCAAGATGTGAGGGAAGGGCTCCACAGCGATCCTTTTGGATAATCTGCATGTCTATCTATCACTGGTAGCGTTTATTTTCTAGATGAGTTGACTCCACAAAAATCTAATGTAAAATAAAAGTAATAAGTGCGCCCTCGTGACATGTGCAGCTATTGCAAGTACTGCAGATGGGGGGAGGAGCGTGCAGCATACAGGCTAGTCATATAGTCCAATCTGCAATGTCTCTGCTTGGAGGTCGGTGTTAGGACTACTCCCATGTTGTGTGTTCGCCTCTTCTACCAGATATCATCCATGACGAAAGCACAGCGCCCTTCATAAATGAATACACTGCTCAAAAAAATAAAGGGAACACTTAACCCCTTAAGGACACAGCCTTTTTACACCTTAGGACCAGGCCATTTTTTGAAAATCTGACCAGAGTCCCTTTAAGTGCTGATAACTTTAAAACGCTTTGACTTATCCAGGCCGTTCTGAGATTGTTTTTTCGTCACATATTGTACTTCATGACACTGGTAAAATGGAGTAAAAAAAAAATATTTTTTTACACCAAAAAATACCTAATTTAACAAAAATTTGGAAAAATTTGCAAATTTCAAAGTTTCAGTTTCTCTACTTCTGTAATACATAGTAATACCCCCAAAAATTGTGATGACTTTACATTCCCCATATGTCTACTTCATGTTTGAATTGTTTTGGGAATGATATTTTATTTTTTGGGGATGTTATAAGGCTTAGAAGTTTAGAAGCAAATCTTGAAATTTTTCAGAAATTTACAAAAACTCAATTTTTAGGGACCAGTTCAGGTCTCAAGTCACTTTGCGAGGCTTACATTATAGAAACCACCCAAAAATGACCCCATCTAAGAAACTACACCCCTCAAGGTATTCAAAACTGATTTTGCATACGTTGTTAACCCTTTAGGTGTTGCACAAGAGTTATTGGCAAATAGGGAGGAAATTTGAGAATTTCATTTTTTTGTCTAATTTTTCATTTTAACCCATTTTTTCCACTAACAAACCAAGGGTTAACAGCCAAACAAGACTGTATCTTTATTGCCCTGACTCTGCCGTTTACAGAAACACCCAATATGTGGCCGTAAACTACTGTACGGCCACACAGCGGGGCGTAGAGTGAAAGGTGCGCCGTTTGGTTTTTGGAAGGCTGATTTTTATGGACTGGTTTATTTACACCATGTCCCATTTGAAGCCCCCTGATGCACCCCTAGAGGAGAAACTCCCTAAAAGTGACCCCATCTAAGAAACTACACCCCTCAAGGTATTCAAAACTGATTTTACATACGTCGTTAACCCTTTAGGTGTTGCACAAGAGTTATTGGCAAATGGCGATGAAATTTGAGAATTTCATTTTTTTGCATAATTTTCCATTTTAACCCATTTTTTCCACTAACAAAGCAAGGGTTAACAGCCAAACAAGACTGTATCTTTATTGCCCTGACTCTGCTGTTTACAGAAACACCCCATATGTGGCCGTAAACTACTGTACGGGCACACAGCGGGGCGTAGAGTGAAAGGTGCGCCGTTTGGTTTTTGGAGGGCTGATTTTGCTGGACTGTTTTTTTGGCACCATGTCCCATTTGAAGCCCCCCTGATGCACCCCTAGATTATAAACTCCATAAAAGTGACCCCATCTAAGAAACTACACCCCTCAAGGTATTCAAAACTGATTTTACAAACTTTGTTAACCCTTTAGGTGTTGCACAAAATTTAATGGAAAATAGAGATACAATTTCAAAATTTCACTTTTTTGGCAGATTTTCCATGTTAATATTTTTTTCCAGTTACAAAGCAAGGGTTAACAGCCAAACAAAACTCATTATTTATGGCCCTAATTCTGTAGTTTACAGAAACACCCCATATGTGGCCGTAAACTGCTGTACGGGCACACAGCAGGGCGCAGAAGGAAAGGAATGCCATACGGTTTTTGGAAGGCAGGTTTTGCTGGACAGTTTTTTTTTACACCATGTCCCATTTGAAGCCCCCCTGATGCACCCCTAGAGTAGAAACTCCAAAAAAGTGACCCCATTTTAGAAACTACGGGATAGGTTGGCAGTTTTGTTGGTACTAGTTTAGGGTACATATGATTTTTGGTTGCTCTATATTACACTTTTTGTGCGGCAAGGTCAAAAGAAATAGCTTTTTTGGCACCGTTTTTTTTTTTGTTATTTACAAAATTCATCTGACAGGTTAGATCATGTGGTAATTTTATAGAGCAGGTTGTCACGGACGAGGCGATACCTAATATGTATACAATTTTTTTTATTTATGTAAGTTTTACACAATGATTTCATTTTTAAAACAAAAAAAATGTTTTAGTGTCTCCATAGTCTAAGAGCCATAGTTTTTTCAGTTTTTGGGCGATTATCTTAAGTAGGGTCTCATTTTTTGCGGGATGAGATGACGGTTTGATTGGCATCTATTTTGGGGTGCATATGACTTTTTGATTGCTTGCTATTACACTTTTTGTGACGTAAGATGACAAAAAATGGCTTTTTTTACACCGTTTTTATTTTTATTTTTTTACGGTGGTCATCTGAGGGGTTAGATCATGTGATATTTTTATAGAGCCGGGCGATACGGACGCGGCGATACCTAATATGTATACTTATTTTTTATTTATGTAAGTTTTACACAATGATTTCATTTTTGAAACAAAAAAAATCATGTTTTAGTGTTTCCATAGTCTAAGAGCCATAGTTTTTTCAGTTTTTGGGCGATTATCTTGGGTAGGGTAAGATTTTGGCGGGATGAGATGACGGTTTGATTGTTACAATTTTGGCGTACATGCGACTTTTTTGATCACTTTTATTACCTTTTTTGGGAAGTAAGGTGGGCAAAATTTCAATTTCATCATAGTTTTTTATTTTTTATTTTTATGGTGTTCACCGTTCGGGTAAAGTAACATGACCGTTTTATAGATCAGGTCGTTACGGACGCGGCGATACCAAACATGTGTAGGGAATTTTACTTTTTTCATTTTTTATCAGTGATAAATGTGTTTTTTGATTTTTACTTTTTTTTTCACTTTTATTCACTTTTTTTTGACCCAGACCCACTTGGTTCTTGAAGATCCAGTGGGTCTGATGTCTGTATAATACAGTACAGTACAATATATATTGTACTGCACTGTATTTTACTTACACTGAACAGATCTATGCTTTTAGCACAGATCTGTTCAGCACCATGGACAGCAGGACGCCTGAGAGGCGTCCTGTTGCCATGGGAACCTTCCCCGTCTGCTCAGAACTTCGCAGACGGGGAAGGGTAAGGAGGGGATCTCTCGGGGGGCTGTCTGGGGGCTCTCTCCCTCTCCATCGGGGGGCTGCAAAGGCACAGCAGCCCCCCGATGGGAGAGGGAGGGAGCTCCCTGCGCTGTTAACCTTTTCCATACAGCGGTCCGTACGGACCGCTGTATGGAAAGAGTTAAACGGCTGACATCGCATCGCAGATGTCAGACGTTTATACCAGGGTGCCAGCAATGTGCTGGCACCCTGGTATACCCACTAGAAACCAACGATTATACAAGGGGAGGCGCACCGCCCACACCGCCCGCAACCCTCCCCCTGCACCTCCCGCCACCATAAAATCATTCGGGGGTGCAGGGGGGGGTGAATAAAACGTTTTTTTAGGCATATAAAGTTTCTGATCCCCGCGGTCAGGGACCGCGGGGACCAGAAACTGCAGAAATCGCAGCAAACCGCAGGTCTGAATTGACCTGCGGTTTGCCGCGATCGCCGACATGGGGGGGTCACGGGACCCCCCCGCGCATTTAGCCTAGGTGCCGACCGGGTTCCGATCACTGCCAGCCGCACGGCAGTGATCAAAAATACACAGGGCGTACATGTACGCCCTGTGTCCTTAAGTACCAGGGCACAAGGGCGTACCTGTACGCCCTATGTCCTTAAGAGGTTAAACAACACAATGTAACTCCAAGTCAATCACACTTCTGTGAAATCAAACTGTCCACTTAGGAAGTAACACTGAGTGACAATCAATTTCACATGTTGTTGTGCAAATGGGATAGACAACAGGTGGAAATTATAGGCAATTAGCAAGACACCCCCAATAAAGGAGTGGTTCTGCAGGTGGTGACCACAGACACTTCTCAGTTCCTATGCTTCCTGGCTGATGTTTTGGTCACTTTTGAATGCTGGCGGTGCTTTCACTCTAGTGGTAGCATGAGACTGAGTCTACAACCCACACAAGTGGCTCAGGTAGTGCAGCTTATCCAGGATGGCACATCAATGCGAGCTGTGGCAAGAAGGTTTGCTGTGTCTGTCAGCGTAGTGTCCAGAGCATGGAGGCGCTACCAGGAGACAGGCCAGTACATCAGGAGACGTGGAGGAGGCCGTAGGAGGGCAACAACCCAGCAGCAGGACCGCTACCTCCGCCTTTGTGCAAGGAGGAACAGGAGGAGCACTGCCAGAGCCCTGTAAAATGACCTCCAGCAGGCCACAAATGTGCATGTGACTGCTCAAACGGTCAGAAACAGACTCCATGAGGGTGATATGAGGGCCCGACGTCCACAGGTGGGGGTTGTGCTTACAGCCCAACACCGTGCAGGACGTTTGGCATTTGCCAGAGAACACCAAGATTGGCAAATTCGCCACTGGCGCCCTGTGCTCTTCACAGATGAAAGCAGGTTCACACTGAGCACATGTGACAGACGTGACAGAGTCTGGAGACGCCGTGGAGAACGTTCTGCTGCCTGCAACATCCTCCAGCATGACCGGTTTGGCATTGGGTCAGTAATGGTGTGGGGTGGCATTTCTTTGGAGGGCCGCACAGCCCTCCATGTGCTCGCCAGAGGTAGCCTGACTGCCATTAGGTACCGAGATGAGATCCTCAGACCCCTTGTGAGACCATATGCTGGTGCGGTTGGCCCTGGGTTCCTCCTAATGCAAGACAATGCTAGACCTCATGTGGCTGGAGTGTGTCAGCAGTTCCTGCAAGATGAAGGCATTGATGCTATGGACTTGCCCGCCCGTTCCCCAGACCTGAATCCAATTGAGCACATCTGGGACATCATGTCTCGCTCTATCCACCAACGTCACGTTGCACCACAGACTGTCCAGGAGTTGGCAGATGCTTTAGTCCAGGTCTGGGAGGAGATCCCTCAGGAGACCGTCCGCCACCTCATCAGGAGCATGCACAGACGTTGTAGGGAGGTCATACAGGCACGTGGAGGCCACACACACTACTGAGCCTCATTTTGACTTGTTTTAAGGACATTACATCAAAGTTCGATCAGCCTGTAGGGTGTTTTTCCACTTTAATTTTGAGGGTGACTCCAAATCCAGACCTCCATGGGTTGAAAATTTTGATTTCCATTTTTTAATTTTTGTGTGATTTTGTTGTCAGCACATTCAACTATGTAAAGAACAAAGTATTTCAGAAGAATATTTAATTAATTCAGATCTAGGATGTGTTATTTTTGTGTTCCCTTTATTTCTTTGAGCAGTGTATTTTAAAGCATGTGGATGCCACCTGGAAAACCCCTTTAAAGGGACTCTTCTATCAGAAAGGTATATTTTAAAAACTCAATGGGGAAGATTTATCAAACTGGTGTAAAGTAGAACTGGCTTAGGTGCCCACAGCAACCAATCAGATTCCACCTTTCTTTTTCCAAAGGAGCTGTCCAAAATGAAAGGTGGAATCTGATTGGTTGCTATGGGCACCTAAGCCAGTTCTACTTTACACCAGTTTGATAAATCTCCCCCAATATTCATGGAAAAATCTTTTTGGGCTGTTTTGTTTCATTTCATCAGTGCTCTGCTATATCAAACATCGGCCCATACTTACTAACATAAGTGCACCTAGATTTAGAATTTTTTGCAACTCTGAGGTGGCGGCTGCTTGCGTGCCACGCTGCCACCACAGAGCCATCTTTGGTTGTGTGACAATCGTGTATCACGGCCAATATTGCCTGTCCTATTACAGATCCCAGCCTGCTGGGCATTATGGGGTTAACCCCATATGGGTGCAGCTGATTTTGGCATTACATTTTTTTGCCATCTTTTGCACTTAGATTTTCTTTTTCCTGTGGGGAGGTAGCAGCTCCACCCAGGCTTGGTGTCTGAGGGGGGGCTCCAGAACCGCTCTGCACAGGAGATGATACCGGTATTGTAAATGTCACATGGTTCCATAGATGGAAGTGGAGGGGGTAAATTGGGGGCCAAGAGATTACGTTTGTGGCAAAAAAACGCCCCTTTTATGTCATATTTGCATAAACCCCACCGCTTTAATGCCACGATTGCAAAAATATGGCACTGTCCAGTAAATGACGGTGCTGTTCACTGTGTTATGACCACAACACCCGGACCCCCACGGCTCAAGGCTGCCCCCCCTACTTCACCTTTATAGTCTGCTGCAGTACTAGGATGTGATCCTGCAGCCTCCTCGCGGTGTCGCGGGCCTCAGACGCCTTCTTACTTTCTAGAGACATCTGGCGGTCATAGAAGCGCGCCGTCAGGTGGAGTTGTTTCTCCAGTACCTGCAAGAGGAGCAGGAAGAAGTGAATGGAGCTGTGTGTGCTGAACGGTTTCCATTCATATACAGGAACATTTCTGCTGTGTGTATAGATGCAGGGTGCCAGGTTGTCAGACTATGTATATGGAGGCATGAGTTGTCATGGTTTTTGGCACTTTTACCAAGTGAGGCCATGTCAATCATCTTAAGGCCTCTTTCACACTACCGTTTTTTTTTCCGTTTTGCGGTCCGTTTTTTGCGTTCCGTATACAGCCCGTATACGGAACCATTCATTTCAATGGTTCCGCAAAAAAAACGGAATGTGTTCCGTATGCATTCCGTTTCCATATTTCCGTTTTTCCGTTCCGTTGAAAGATAGAACATGTCCTATATTTGGCCGCAAATCACGTTCCGTGGCTCCATTAAAGTCAATGGGTCCGCAAAAAAAACGGAACACATACGGAAATGCATCCGTATGTCTTCCGTTTCCGTTCCGTTTTTTTCTGAACCATCTATTGAAAATGTTATGCCCAGCCCAATTTTCTCTATGTAATTACTGTATACAGTATATGCCATACGGAAAAACGGAACGGAAAAACGGAACCGAAACGGAAACACAACAGAAACAAAAAACGGAAAAACAGATCCGTGAAAAACGGAACGCAAAACACTGAAATGGACATACTGTAGTGTGAAAGAGGCCTAAGGGTCCATTCACACGTCCGTAATTTGGGTCTGCATTCGGGATCCGCATTTTTGGGATCCGCATCCGTTTTTTCAGGATCCGTTTTTTTCAGTTTCTGAAAAAAATAGAACTTGTCCTATTCTTGTCCGCAATTGCAGACCAGAAAAGGTATTTTCTATTATAGTGTCCGCAAAACACTTACGGACGTGTGAATGGACCCTAAATGCCCCATACCTACCAAGAGTGCTGCCCCTCAATCTGGGCCACAAAAGGGGTTGGGCTTCCTCCTATTTGCATAAAATAGGCATTTCTTGGTTATTTTGGCGGCTTTCCTGGAAAGGGCAGGGCGTGGGGCCTAAATGCTCCTGAATTTGTATGGTTGGGAGGTTCTCTGCTTCTACCATGGCTGTGAAGTGTGGTATCAATGGTTGGACTTCTGCCGCAGATTCAGTTGTCATCTTAGGGACCCGCACCTATCTCCAGGACGAACCCTTGAAAGTGAAGGAAGGCGCATCGTACATGTGCAGCGTGCTCTCCATTAATTTCTATGGGAGTTCTGAAAATTTTCGGCAGTCCCATAGAAATAAATATATAGAGATCACTGCGCATGTGTGACCACTGCTCTATTCACTTGTATGGGAACACCAGAGATGGCCGAGCCAGCTTGGCTATTGCCAGTAGCAGGGGCGTTGCTAGGTCAAAACATTCGGGGCCTGCGCCCCTGATGTTTTGTCCCAGGCCCGAATGTACTGCCTGTCTGTTAGATATAACTGTATTGCCGTCCTCAGGACAGCAATACAATTGAATCTAATGCACTGCAAGAGCTGAAGGACCTGTGATGACATCATAGGTCATGTGATCAGTTCTAAATGCAGTAGCTGAAAAGGACCTGGGATGATGTCACCGTCATGTGACCAGTGCAGGAGAGGATGGCTCAGCAGTGAAGAGAAGTCTTGGGAAGAGGCTGTGTTGAGGTCTGCTACATGAGGAGAGGTAAGTGAAAATTACTCAGTGTGAGAGGCAGAGCAATGTTGGGAGTTGTAGTTATTTAACTGGGACTGTATGTTGGGGCTGAAGGGAGGGAAGTTATTTACATGGGACAGTGAGATGGAGTAATGGTAATTACATGGGACTGAAATTTGGAAGTGGCTGGGGTAGGGTGATGTTATTTACATGGGACTGTATGTTGAAGGCAGCTGTGGGAGGGACTGATATTATTTACATGGGATTGGATGTTAAGGGGTAATGTTATTTACATGGGACTGCATGTTGGAGGTGGCTGGGAAGGGGTGATTTTATTTACATGGGACTGTATGTTGAAGGTGTCTGGGGGGGAGTGATGTTATTTATATGGGACTGAATATTGAGGAGGTGATGTTATTTACATGGGACTGTATGTTAAAGGTGGCTGGGGGAAGGGGGTGATGTTATTTACATGGGACTGTATATTGGAAGGGGCAGGAGAGATGGTGTGATGGTATTTACATGGGACTATATTTTAGAGGGGGCTGAAGATAGAGAGGGATGTTATTTACATGGGACTGTATATTGGAGGGGGCAGGAAAGATTGTGTGATGGTATTTACATGGGACTGTATTTTAGAGGGGGCTGTAGAGAGAGAGGGATATTATTTACATGGGCCTGTATATTGGAAGGGGCAGGAGAGATGGTGTGATATTATTTACATGGGACTGTATTTTAAAGGGAGCTGTAGATAGAGAGGGATGTTATTTACATTTACTATATTGGAGGGGGCTGGAGAGATGATGTGATGGTATTTATATGGGGGACTCTATAGCGGAGGGAGGGAAATAATGTTATTTACATGGGACTGTATGGCGGAGGTGCTGAGGTATTATAATTTCTGAGGACACTAAACAGAGAAATATAACTACAGGGGGCACTACAGGCGGCATTATAAATATTTGGGGCACTTCAGGGTGAGCATTATAACAGTACGGGGCGATATAAATACTGGGGGCACTGTGGGGGGATTTTAAATCCAGGAGACATTAGGCGTTCTTATTACTACTGGGGGCTCTATAGGAGGGACTTATAGATCCGCATTATTTCTACTAAGAGCACTATGGGGGCCTTATTACTACTGAGGGGTCTGCAGAGAGCTTTATTACCACTGGGGGAACAATAGGGGGCTTTATTTCTACTGGGGGCTCTGTGAGGGTATTATTAATACTGGAGGGCTCTTCTACTAATGGGGGCACTCTTGGGGAGCATTATCACTGTTGGGTCCAGTAGGGGGCAGTATTACTAATGAGAGCATTTTAGAAGGGAATTACTATTGGTGGGACTATGAGGAGTACTGTTACTATGGGGGGCACTCATTTTTCTTTAGGATAGTATTTGGGGGTACAGAAAAGTAAGGAAGCTAAGATGTCTGCGCGTCACACTCTGCAGAGACGAGGCGGCTGAGAGAAGTTGTACGGACTGAATGGAGAAGATGATGACAGAGAAGATGGCTGAGCACCAGGCCACACCAACCCACAGACACAGCAACAATAACCACCAAGCAGTACTGCAACATGTGAACAAATCACAAACTTCAACTTTCCATGTGATCTCAGAAAACTGACCTAGTAGACGTAAGGTTAGGCCACTGCTACCAAAAGTGGCTGTGTAGCACTGGCCGAATTGCAATAATGCAAGGAAACGGGGACGCTTTGCAAACCATAAGTTGCCGCAACTGTGACCCAATAGTCACAAAAATTCCCACACAATTGTATTTTTTGCCATTCTTGCGGATCATAATGTCACCCACTCACTTACATTATGTTGCGAGGTTGCAGTGCTATACAGTGATCTTTGGTCACCGTGCAGCCCCAGCCTAAACCATTAGGGGATGCCACAGCTGGCCACATAGACCGAAGCTACGCCATCTGTGACCGCCGATTTTACTGCAAAATAGTGTAGTTATTGGCTGGTGGGTGTGCAATTTGGTTGCATTTTGGATACCACAGGTAGCAGTGGTGCTGCTGTTGTATGTGAAAGAGAAACTCCACCCAAGGAGTTACTGAGGAATAGAAAGACATGGCTGCTTTCTTCAAGAAACAGCGCCACAACTGTCCAACTGGTCGTGTCTGGTATTGCAGTTCAGCTCCATTAATTGGTGTTAATGGAACTGAGCTGCAATACCACAACTAACCTGAGGACAGGGGTGGCACTGATTTTGGAAGAAAGCAGCCATGATTTTCTAACCATTTTTAAAATAGTCCATGTACTAGTAAATCAGAAGTTAGAGCAGAAGTCATCTCTAAGTAATCAGCAGTGGTGGTTTTTGCAGAAAAGCAGCCATATTGTTCCGGTGGACTATTCCATATTTCAGGTCCAAGAGTCCCCACCGCCTCCCAAAAGGTTCCTAGAGACCTATTTGGAATCGGAAAACATTATGTCTGTTTTATAGCACACAACAGTCAAGCAGGTGGCAGTATCTTTATGTGATGCTTCCTCCTGCTGATGGAGAAACCCATGGGAGAAGACCAGAGGAGGTTATATTCTACAAATTGGGAAGGAGTCCTTATGAGGGGAGGAGAGCATGAGGCAGGAACTTATTAGGGGTGCATGGCTGGCACTTACAGGGGGTTAAAAAAATGGTATTATGGTAGGGGCATATGGCAGGCACCTTTTAGTAGGCATTTGACATCCAATTTGTGTGGTGTGCTGCACTATATATGGGGCACTTACAGGGGACATGTGGCCATCACTTGTTTGGGCAATGGATGTATCTAGGGCTGTCCCTGGAAATGGGGGCATGCGACCCCCCCCCGGTCAGTAGGATTCTCAAAAACTGATGACAGGCCCTCACTTCAGTCAAACATGCTGATAACAGGAGAGTTTGCAGCTTCTTACTAATACGGCTTCACTTCCTGTTGTCATTTCCTTCAAAAATGGCCGCAACAGAACAAGAAAGAATTGGCTATATCTCTGTAAATAAAAAGAAATATAATTACCAAACTTTTAACTACAGCTCTGACTTCGGATTTACTCACATACGGACATTTTTAAGTTTCGAGTGCAGACCCCCTTTTTTTTTTGTTGTCTCACTTATTTCTAGGAGGCCCTAACCCACAGGGTCTATCTGGGTGACAGGGGTGTACCTTGACTTTGGTGCTGTCGATTTCCATCTTAATGAGAAGATTGGATAACTTATTATTGAGCTCTTCTCTCTCGGCGAGATTCTTATCCTCAGAGAGTCGCTGTAACCGCCGTATGCTGTCCTTTGCCTTCAGTAATTCGCTTTCTGCTATTTTCAGTTTCAGGGTCAGCCCTCGCTCGCTCTCCTGAGTGGCTCTTAGGTTTTCTCTCAGTGTCCTTACTTCATTATTGTGCCTGGATATAAGGTGGTGTATACCGCCCTCTGTGCTCTCATACTTCTGCAGCGCCTTCATGTGTCTGTGCTGGAGATGGGTCAGCAGCCGGTTCTCGCGGTTCACTGCCTCTAGGGTGCGCTGGACGTGGCACATTTCATCCTTCAGTTCCTTAATTTTGCAAACTTGTGCTGATAAGACACGCTGTGTGACGTCATTTTCTGCTTTGCAGGTGGGGAATGGCGCATGTTGTGGCTTCAAGGACAACCGCTTCCAAGGTGGTGACTTCCTCCAGGAAAATCCTTTGTCTGCTAATCACAAAATTGCTTCATTACTAAAGAAACACGCCATGAAGAGCTGCTACTGTTTGCCTAGTACAGGACCTTAGGGGCGGGGCATAACACAAGGATGTTCTCTCTCTGTCATGCTCCGCCCCCGCAGGTCTTACTCAAGTTTTGGTGTTTTTTATTCCTTTATTGTGCCTTTCATTGGACTTGACAGGTGCTGGATTGTTCTGGGTTACTGAATATTCATAAGAAGACTTACAGTATATCATGTTTTTGCACCCAGAGGTATCAGGACCTGGGTTGGCTGTCCTGCTACCTCTACACGCTTGATAGCTACACCCCTGTTTTAACATTTTTAGCTCCATTTTAAGTTTTGTTTTATGGCTAAACGTATTGGTTATTTTTTGCAAATGCTCAATAGCCCATGATAAATAAAAAAGTATTTTTTTCTTTGCAAGGATAATAAGAAATATCAAATACAATCGCCATTCACACCTTAAAGGGAATCTGTCACTAGCAATTTACCAATTTTTTTTTTCATGAATCCATGTTTAACAGAGTACCTTTTTTCCATCTGTCTTGTTCTTTTGATTGTGAGTCTTGTCATTTCTTCAAAAAATCGATTCTTATGATATGTAAATGACGCTGTAAGGAGCCCAGAGGGGCGTTATTCTTTCTCCACGGTGCCCAGGAACGCCCCTCTGAAGTGCCGTGCCCGCCTAAATTTGAAAACTAATAACGCCTCCAAGTTCATCTAAATCGCCTCCCAGAGGGGCGGCTAAGTGCTCAACACCCCCCCTCCTCAGCGCCGCGCTCTGCGGCAAACACCCCGATCCTCCTCTCGCCGGCATCCCAAATCCCGCGCAGGCGCAGTGCCGTCAGTCATCTTATCATAGCGCAGGCAATCGCCGGCATTGTGCCTGCGCGGGATTTGGGATGCCGGCGAGAGGAGGATCGGGGTGTTTGCCGCAGAGCGCGGCGCTGAGGAGGGGGGTGTTGAGCACTTAGCCACGCCTCTGTGAGGCGATTTAGATGAACTTGGAGGCATTATTAGTTTTCAAATTTCGGCGGGCACGGCACTTCAGAGGGGCGTTCCTGGGCACCGTGGAGAAAGAATAACGCCCCTCTGGGCTCCTTACAGCGTCATTTACATATCATAAGAATCAATTTTTTGAAGAAATGACAAGACTCACAATCAAAAGAACAAGACAGATGGAAAAAAGGTACTCTGTTAAACATGGATTCATGAAAAAATAATTGGTAAATTGCTAGTGACAGATTCCCTTTAAGACACCAGACAGTGACACAATACAGTACTGTGACACAGTGAGGGGAATGGTCTGGGAAAACAGCTATCTTCCTCCCAGCGTGTGCTGCTGGGCTGATTTGCAGCCAGGTGGGGTCAAATTCCGGACTGGATTTTAATTGCCGGTCTGGGTTTTTGGCAGTACCTGGCTGTCCTTAAATAGGCAGCTGGGCTCAGCAGCAGGAAATCAGTTTTGGCATCTGAGGCTTGGTGCCAGGTTGGAGGGCTGAGACCCATGGGCCGAGGAAACAGGCCCCCTAAGGCCTGCCGTGGACTGCTGGAGGCAGAACTGACATCAAGGTGACTTTTCTTACATGAACTTTCCAATTTGTGTGAAGTAACACCAAGACTGCAAACTAACTTCCCTCAAGTGTGAATAAACACTGAAGTTTTGCGTTAAGAACTTGTCTTTTGCCTCTGTACTGCGTCTGCTTACCCTATCTACCAGAGCGAAACCCCACAATACCTAAATAGAAATAGAAAAATAAAAAATCACCCCTTACAAAAATGTTATGTATGTAGTGCATTTTACAATGCACTGTAAACTTTAAAGGAGAGCCGTCACCTCTCCTGACATGTCTGTTTTAGTAACTACTTGCATGTAATTACGATTTGGGAGCATCTATACCAGGGGTGCACAACCTTTTCTGATTGGGGGCCACATTGTCAGCCTAAACCAATTCTAAGGGCCGAAAATAAAACTGAAAGTGGTATTACCAACTGAAATACTATTTCTATGGCATATTGAACATATACTATATATCATAAATGTCTAGTTACACTTCTAGTACTTCTATCTAATGGAGAAATACATGAAAAATACATGTGAGCAGCCACAAGACATAGAAATACATATGTTACCAGATGGTTGGGGGGCCGCACAGAATGGAAACAAGGGCCGCATGTGGCCCCCGGGCCGCAGGTTGTGCACCCCTGATCTATACTAATGCCTCTATGTTGTGCCATTCCTCTATTGTTTCCTATGGAAAAACCACCAGCAGTTCACAATAAAGGTACACTTGGGCGGCACCAGCTGGGGCCTGCACAGTCTGACACAATCCAATTAGTGCTGCCAGTGACTGTGCAGGGACCCCCCCCCCCCCACCACCAACTGGTAACACCCATCTGGACCTTTATTGTGGACTGCTGGCAATTTATTCCTAAAATTCTAACAGGAATGACATAACATAAGCCATAAAAATTAATGCTCCAGAATTGTTTTTACATGAGGAATGCAAGGAGTTACTAAACCAGACATGTCACAAAAACTTTTTGAATTTTAGAGATACATAAAATCTTTGCACAGAGGCGTAACTTGAAGATCCAGGCCCCCAGTGCAAATTTGTAAGAGGACCCCAACAGTCATGTGTTTGGGTCTTCGGGCCTCCTCAGGCTCCTGGCCATGGTCCCCCCCCCCTTATGCCCCTGGATTGAAGTCCCCTGCTTTATCCAACCACATACTCTTCTCATCGTATAGTCATTACAATTTCTTACCAACTTTTGGAAAGGTTTGACACATCTTATTCTTCCTTTTCTCTGGCGTTTTATGCGTCTCGCTCTCACCCCCTGATGTCTCGGAGGATGAGTTGTCTCTGAGGGATCGGTTGCTGTAGCCTGTCTTACTTCTGTCACTTCTGCTGCTGCTGTAACTGCTGGGACTTTGGGTCAGGTCATTGGGACTGCTGAAGGACCTCCGCTCAGGGTCTGTAGAGGGTTCCTGTCTCCATTCTCTGTTTCCACCCGAAACTTCAAAACTCATCCTTGTAGGACTAACGGTGGAAGAAACCAGGAGAGGGGCGACTGAGTACGGACAAACTACTCCGGTAGGTCATGTTGGATCAGAACTATCATGTAGGTCCACAAATCCTGATTTTAAAACAATGCAGTTATTATGGGGAGTGACCCAACATTATCTTTACATGTACACTGTCTTCTACTCACCTATCAGGAGAAGGGGAGGTCCGCTGACTACTGATGAGGAGGTCACTGGCTTGGCTCTTTTTGTAACCCCAATAGACTTCAACAGAGAGGGGTGCACACCGTAAATGTGGGTGCCTCTCCAGAAAAGTGTATAGATAATATGGCGACAACGGGCACCAGCGGACCCTGGTGATTCTTATAGGGGGACAATCCCGGAGGTGGACATGCCAAAATGTCTAAGAATGGACTACCGCTTTAACTCTTCGATGAACTCTCTAAGTAAGGATCCAGGAATGTCAAATGTCTGTAAGTTTATGGACAGTCCATAATAATAAGGGACTTCTGCATTGTGTCTGTGATCGTTTTTAGGGATGAGCGAATCGACTTCGGTTGAAACATCCGAAGTCAATTCGCTCATCCCTAATAGTTTTTGAAGCTGGAGGAGCAGGTTTTTGTGTAAGTCACCACTTTACTGGTCATAGTAGATGCTCTCATGTTCTTGTTAGTATATGAGCTATACAGATCACGTCTCGTCTTTATCATGAATTTTTTGGGGAAATATTTTGTCTGTCTGTGATCTTTGGCTAAATTGGGTAGAAAAAATAAAAAAGGAGGTTGGCCAGCTTGCATCATTGATAACTATAGGGAGCCTGTAGAAGTCTATGGGCCGTTAATAGGCCTGCACGTCTGGATGCCACCGGTTTTACATGATGTGCAGCATCACATGGCGCATTTTTATTCTGGAGGAGAAAACGGCGCCCCACAGAGGCACAGAGAGTGCACTGTGGGAGTGCACACGCAGAATTGCAGGGAGGGCATAGGTAGAGGTACCTCAGAGGACCTAGTGGTCAAGCACAGTAAGGCAGCAAACAGATGTTGCAAATGCTGGTGGAGGAGAGAACCAGCTGCACGCAGTGTGGTAGTTAGCTAGGTAGTGGAGGTGGGTGGTGCTCGCCAATTGGAACACCACCTCAAAGGCTAGAGAGCTGGCACCACAAACAGCAGCCAATCTCACTCTGGCGGACTCATTCATCTGAGTGTCCGCAGCAGGGAAAATGCTTGCCTGGCAAAATCAGGGGGCTTACTCAGGGGTCACTTACTCAGGGCTTACTCAGTGGTCCAACTGTAAGAATCAGCTGATTGCTACACTGTCTTCCATGTGAATTGGGTCATTATGATGAAAAAACTGCTTAAAAGGGGTAGTTAGGTTAAATCTAGTTATCCCCAATCCACTATAGGTGGGGGTTCGACTGCTGGAACCCCCACCATGAAATGAATGGAGAGGCAGATCGAGCATGCACACTCATTCATTACTATGAGACCCTAGAAATGAACGGAGCGGCAGTGTGCATGTTCGACCTCCATTCATTTCTGTGGTCCCAATGAGGTATGAGGTCCCTGTTCTTCGGTTCGGTGGGGGTCCCAGTGGGTGAACGCCCAACAATCATGTAGTTATTCCCTATCCTGTAGATGTGCGATAGCTTGATGTAACCAGAATACCCCTTTAAGTCGAGGGTGCAGTAGGTTTACCGGCAGGCCCATGAAAAACTCCAGATATCATTTTATCATGACTTCTGCCAAATAAGAAATTCTGCCAGCTGCATCTGACATACTCAACACTGCTGCATGCGACAAATTTGTCTCTGCTACATCTTACATGTGGGACACCTGAATTTATCATACCTTTTAATGCACAGCAGCACATCCTTGAGTGAAGATACTAGTGTACAGCCTTAAGATAGATATCCTAACGTAGCTTCGCTGCATGTGACAAACTCAACTCTGCTGCATCTCAGGTGAAGCATAGCAGAATGCATCCTTTAACTCATATTACATCACTGAGCTCAGATCATTTAGAAAGACTAGTTATGATAAACCACATATAGTTGTGCTAAATGTCAAACTCAGCTCTGCTACAACAGTATAGATGATATATATATAATATAAGGGTATATATACTAGCTTGGGTCTTAACTGCCAGTCTGCCATGACTGCTAAAGCTTCCAGTAACATGTAGTACGTAGCTGAGGACCCCAAGAACGTTTTTTTTGTCTCTGTATATGACAGAGACTACAATCCCTATCCTCCGTTACCTGCGCTCGGCACAGTTCCCTCCAACAGTTTCCAACAGATGTTTCACTGGAGAGAAAAAAAAACAACAACCTGTATCCGGTTGCTATGGAGACAGGAAACCGAAGCATCTGCTGTGCATGCTGGGAGGTGTAGTTCCTGGAGACAGGACTCCATCTTGTGGCCAGAACAGCCGGCACATGAAGAGATGCCGGTTTATGATACAGTCCTCGGCCAGTATATACCAGTGCTCTTCTTATTTTAGTGTTCTTCAGTTTATTATTATATATATTTTTTTTAAAATTGTAAAATAATGATCAATATCCAAATTACGAGTAAAGATCTCTCTCAGATCTGATCACCCGTCATCGCTGGGACCAGCATGTGCCGGATTATCAGATCTCCTTGATTACTGGATGTTCATAGAAATATGTATCGGACTCATCCACCCAGGAACATCGCAGAGACACCATTTTGAATTAGCCCCACCCCCTTCTTAGGTCCATGTCGCAGGACGAACCCGGGACATTTGACTCCCAGGCCTATTCATATGAATGGGATTGAGCTGCCCCTTGGCATTGGCGATGTACATGGTGGCATTGGCCTAGAAGTGTAAGCCGTGTACCGGGGTGGGCTCCCCAGGATACAGTGAAGTCATGAACGAGGAAAGCAACCCCAACACCAGCTTTTGCCAAAACAGAATTTTATTAAAATGTGGTAATAAACACAACCACAAATGCTGGAAACATACAATCAATTTACATGCACCCAGCCCGAAGGCTGAGACCCTTGTGCTGCACAGCATGGCGCCCTCTGATGGATGAAGGAGAAAAGTGAAGTAATTTACCTGCTGGCGGGCACAACTAAACTGCCACACCTTACCTGTTATTACCGTAAAAACAATAACCACTGTATGGGTGTGTGTTACGGGCTATCCTGGGGTGCAGCCAGGGCCGTCTTTAACGCGGAGCAGTTGACCCGGGCCCAGTTGCTCCTGGGGGGCCCAAGGCAACTGCCTCTTGAGCCCCGCTGGCCACTGGAGGAGCTTTCATGGGTCCATACTTTATTAACTAAGTAGCAGGACATGTAGGGCATACATGGGGGATGTCCCTGCACTTACCATTATTTCTGGCCGCCGCTCCGTTGCGCCGCTGTGGCCCCCGTTACATTCTCCTTGTATGCTAAGTGACAGCATCGGAACACCAGGGAGGAGACATCAGCTTTTCTCTGTGGGCGTTCCTTCTCCCTGGCTGTAGCTCTGTCCAATCGCAGCGCAGAGCGTCACCTTCTCCCTGGCTGTGGGCGTTCCTTCTCCCTGGCTGTGAGGCTCTGCGCTGGGATTGGACATCGCTACAGCCAGGGAGAAGGAACGCCCACAGAGAAAAGCTGATGTCTCCTCCCTGGTGTTCCGATGCTGTTACTTAGCATACAGCGTGGAAGAATGTAACAGGGGCCACGGCGGTGCAACAGAGCGGCGTCCAGAAATAATAGCAAGTGCAGTGACTTCCCCCATGTATGCCCTACATGTCCTGCTACTTAGTTAATAAAGTATGGACCCATGAATGCGTGTTCTCCCTCTTGCCCAGGGTCAAATCAATAAAAAAGACGGCCCTGGGTGCAGCACAACAGCTTACAATTTTAACAAGTTCTACAATATTCCCCCTCCCATAACTGGTCCTGTAGCACGTGCCTGAGTATTCCTCCTGAGCAAGAAAACGCCAGCCTGGCTTGAGTTCGTGAGTTCCCAATGTGAAATGTCGCTTTAAGTTATGAAGTCCTTGAAATGAACAGGAGTAACACTTGTCGCCTGACACAAACAGAAACCCTAAGGCCCCTTTCACACGGGCGAGTATTCCGCGCGGGTGCGATGCGGGAGGTGAACGTATTACACCCGCACTGAATCCTGACCCATTCATTTCTATGGGGCTGTGCACCTGAGCGGTGATTTTCACGCATCACTTATGCGTTGCGTGAAAATCGCAGCATGCTCTATATTGTGCGTTTATCACGCAACGCAGGCCCCATAGAAGTGAATGGGGCTGCGTGAAAATCGCAAGCATCCGCAAGCAAGTGCGGAAGCCGGTGCGATTTTCACGCACGGTTGCTAGGAGACGATCGGGATGGAGACCCGATCATTATTATTTTCCCTTATAACATGGTTATAAGGGAAAATAATAGCATTCTTATTACAGAATGCATAGTACAATAGCGCTGGAGGGGTTAAAAAAAAATATAAAAAAATTAAACTCACCATAATCCACTTGTTTGCGCAGCCCGGCTTCTCTTCTGTCTTCTTTTTTGCTGTGTGCAGGAAAAGGACCTGTGGTGACGTCACTCCGGTCATCACATGGTCCGTCACATGATCTTTTACCATGGTGATGGATCATGTGACGGACCATGTGATGACCGGAGTGACGTCACCACAGGTCCTTTTCCTGCACACAGCAAAAAAGAAGACAGAAGAGAAGCCGGGCTGCGTGAGCAAGTGAATTAAGGTGAGTTAAATTATTATTATTTTTTTTTTAACCCCTCCAGCGCTAGTTTACTATGCAGTCTGTATTCAGAATGTTATTATTTTCCCTTATAACCATGTTATAAGGGAAAATAATACAATCTACCCAGCACCTAACCCAAACCCGAACTTCTGTGAAGAAGTTCGGGTTTGGGTACCAAACATGCCGATTTTTCTCACACGAGTGCAAAACGCATTACAATGTTTCGCACTCACGCAGAAAAATCGTGCATGTTCCCGCAACGCACCCGCACCTTTTCCCGCAACGCCCGTGTGAAAGAGGCCTAACTAACTAACTACAGGCCTGGTCTCAGTCTATAGGTGCCAACACCAGGGATCTCAAGTCTCCCTGAAGTTCAGGGAGTCTCCCGCTATTAGATAGCGGCTCCCTGACACCCGCATGTGACCCGCAACAATATATCCCGGAAAGGTTCACTGATAGCAGAGCAGAGAGATAAGAGAAGTGACAGGACAGAGAGTTTAGATTACAGGTTGAATTAACCCTTTAGGGTCAAATTGGCTTCTCAAGGAGATATATATGTTAAAGGCATCCCTTCTTCTGCCTCATTCAGTAGCTATATAACTATTGAGAGAGATGTATTTTTTTTAAATACATTTACACATTTAACCCTCCATTTTAATTATATTATTTAACCCAGTGTTAAATCCCCCCCCCCCCCCCGATGCTTGTTTTTTTCCTACAGTGGGGTAGATAATTACACACAGGGTTCACTTGCTTCTTGTCAGCTCAGCGAATGAACCGAAGATTCGATTCATGAATCGGATCATTTGAATGAACTGATTCAAATGAACCGATTCATGTGAAAGATCCGAACTTCCCATCTCTAGTTTACTCGCAGTAAACCTTTCCGCCAACCTGTAGCAGTGTCCCCTTCTTGGCGTGTGTGCACAGTGCAAGAAGAAGCCGATGCCAGCAGTCCGCAACGGCGTATCAGGCTGAGCCTGTGCGCACGCGCGGGATCTCAAAGCGGGAGGAGAGGGAGAGGCGGCGCTGGGCACGAACGGCAATGCGTGCGGTCGGGCACCATGCATGCACAGACCTCCCCTGCTTGGGCACCTTAATTCAGCGATTGACAGGTTAGTAAAACCTGTTTTTCCGCAGAATAAAGCCACAAATAGCTTTTATACGGCCACCTTAGAAATCAGAATGCTACCCTGGACATGAGCAGATGTTTAGCTCACAGGGCTTATAGGTGGTGACAGAATCCCTTTAATCATATACATAAATATGATAATTTGGGGCAGGGTAATGATCCCAGTCCTCCACACCATAGAGCAAAGTGTGCAGATACTGCATATGTCTGGAAAATGTAATAAAAAGTTCGTGAAAGAAAAAAAAAGAAAACCTCCCTGAAATGAGAAGTGCACCTCCCTGAAATGAGTTTTTGCAGGTTTGGATGTCTGCAACACTGTGATGAGGTGCGTGCACGATCTTACCGATCTGGGTCTGCTCTGCATCCACTGGTGACTCTGAACAGAACAAATGTCTCTCCAACAAGCATGTGGTGTACCGCAGTGTATGTTGCTTTGTTCCTCTGCTCTCATCAGCGTTTCAGTCTTCCTTCCTCTGGACAGGATCAGGGTCTTGGACACGATCAGCTTCACTTAGCTGCAGCTCTGGTCACTGAGGGATGTTCTCACACCTGGATGCCGTCAGATTTTCTGCTCACACAGTTCCTTAGTCTCACCTCCCTTTAAGATGGCTGCTCTCTTTCTCTTCCTCTCCAGGCTCTGTGTGTTACCCCACTTCTCCCAGGAATATGGAGATATATGTGCAGTCTGTAGCTGTGTTTAGGAAACAGCGGCATCTTGTGGCCAAACAGCAGAATGTCAGTTCAGAAAATTTAGTTTAATCTACACAGTGTTCAGACAAGGAGAGCTGTTTCCCCATCTCACAGAAGGAGCATCAGAGCATCCTCAAACAGCTGCCCGGCGGGTGTGCCAGGTTTCGGACTGCCACCCATCAGATATTGATGACCATTAGTATTTAACCCTTTAAGTTCTGCCCAGAAATTGCCTTTTTGGTTATATTTGCCCACAATGGTTGGGAGGCATACTAAGATGGTCTCTGGGCCCTTTGTACAAATGCCTAAATGGTCAAATTTGTGATTCCAGTTAGTGTGTGGTCGAAGGCGTCAACAACCCCTGGCGGTAGCCATAAAGTAAACGTAATAAGGCTCACTAGTATGAAGTTCAGGCTCAGCACAAAACATGTCAGTAAGGTGTTTGGAGACTGAATAAAGAAGGTGCCATCGCCTGGACTGTGCTATTGCAACGGGCGCCTCCCCCTAGGGCCCCTCTCTATCGCGACCCAGGTTTAGTAGGAATTTTGAGTGGTATAGTGCGGCCTTAATGTCTCTTTATGTGTCACGGTGCTCCTACCTGGATACTGCTGGACCCCAGAAGAAATAAATAGGGGGAATAAATGAGGGATTGAAAAGAATTGAGTCCAGATCTGGAGATGAAGTTAACGACAGTTTGCTGGCTTTGCATATACAAAAAAAGAAAAAGAACTGGATTGCACATCCACACACTATGCTTTGATCTCATCCCTGCTACTTAGCAGAAGACAGCGCATTATGGGAGTTGTAGTTTCTGAACAGCTGGAGTGCTGGAGGTTGATGATCCCTGCTCTAGGTTATGCCAGGGAGCTTTCCTCCTGGCTCCTGAAGCTTTAGACTTCTGCCTCCGTGGCCAGCAGAGCTCTGGCTGGCATGGGCACGTCCAGCAGAGATGTGCCCCTGCACACCCTTCCCCTTGCTGGGGGTAAACTAGACTGGAACTAACTGGTCCCCACCCGTCCTGCAGGAAGTGGGGCTGGCCCACTTCTCTCCAGAGGGAGGTTAGAATGGAATGGTAAGTTCCATTCTATCTAAGTACAGTTCTGCCGTGTTTGCTGCCACCTGCTGGTGAACCAGGCATATTACATAAACATAACAGTTGCAAAATTGTAAGACAATAATTGTCTGGCAGCTGTCTCTAACATCATGTCCTCTCTGTATCTAAAACTGAACCTCTCAAAAACTGAACTTCTTGTCTTTCCCCCATCTACTAACTCACCTAAACTTGATATTTCAATTTCCGTCTGCAGCACTATCATAACTCCTGTGCAACATGCCCGCTGTCTTGGGGCCACATTTGACTCTGATCTTCCCCATATTCAATCACTTACACGCTCTTGTCGTCTGCACCTCAAGAATATCGCCAGAATCCGCCCTTTTCTTACGGTGGAAACGGCAAAAACTCTTGTTGTTGCCTTGATTCATTCTCGTCTTGACTACTGCAACACATTACTAATCAGTCTCCCTCTCCCTAAACTCCCCCCCCTTCAGTCTGTCCTAAATGCTGCAGCCAGGCTCATCTATCCATCCAACCGCTATACTGATGCTACTAGTCTGTGCCAGTCACTTCACTGGTTGCCCATCCACCACAGAATACAGTTCAAACTTCTCACCCTCACCCACAAAGCTCTCCACAGTGCTGGACCTCCATACATCTCCTCCCTCATCTCCATCTACCACCCTACTCGTGCTCTCCACAGTGCTGCACCTCCATACATCTCCTCCCTCATCTCCATCTACCACCCTACTCGTGCTCTCCACAGTGCTGCACCTCCATACATCTCCTCCCTCATCTCCATCTACCACCCTACTCGTGCTCTCCGTTCTGTTAGCGACCTAAGATTAATAACCTCCATAATTCGTACCTCTCACTCCCGTCTTCAAGACTTTTCTCGAGCTGCACCTACTCTCTGGAATACTCTGCCCCGGAATACTAGGTCATTTCATAACTCCAAACCTTTCCCCCACCAACTCCTCTGGCCTGAACTTGATCCTCTAGTAGTCCCAAACCAGAAGCTGATTAAAGACAGTAGCAGGGCGCAGGAGTGGTAACACCACTCTGGGGTGTTACACTATGACATAGACTTTCACTGAATCCACCTGTGTGTGCTGGTTTTCTTCATTTATCAGCGGGCAGGGCATGCTGGGACTTGTAGGCCACCAAGAGCTGGACTTCTTTGGGTTGCCTAGTACTGAGGTAAACATTCAGATCTGGCAAACTTTGTGTGTAGTCAGACTACCAAAATGAAGAGTGTGAGTAATATATCTGTGCTATCGCCTGTAGTGCTGCAGTGTGCAAGAGGGCACTGCCAGTCAGGATTACAGGGCAGGAACCTCTGAAATCACATCACCCACAAATAAAAGTCATCTTTTCACATCTTCTTCAGTTTATATGAGGAAAGAACTAATTGTGTTTATTATCCCTGTAATGTGACATCACTGTGTTTATTATCTCTGTACTGTGACATCACTGTGTTTATTATCCCTGTAATGTGACATCACTGTGTTTATTATCTCTGTACTGTGACATCACTGTGTTTATTATCCCTGTACTGTGACATCACTGTGTATATTATCTCTGTACTGTGACATCACAGTGTTTATTATCCCTGTACTGTGACATCACTGTGTTTATTATCCCTGTACTGTGACATCACTGTGTTTATTACCTCTGTACTGTGACATCACTGTGTTTATTATCCCTGTACTGTGACATCACTGTGTTTATTACCTCTGTACTGTGACATCACAGTGTTTATTATCTCTGTACTGTGACATCACAGTGTTTATTATCCCTGTACTGTGACATCACAGTGTTTATTATCCCTGTACTGTGGTATCACAGTGTTTATTATCCCTGTACTGTGACATCACTGTGTTTATTATCCCTGTACTGTGACATCACTGTGTTTATTACCTCTGTACTGTGACATCACAGTGTTTATTATCCCTGTACTGTGACATCACTGTGTTTATTATCTCTGTACTGTGACATCACTGTGTTTATTATCTCTGTACTGTGACATCACTGTGTTTATTATCCCTGTACTGTGACATCACTGTGTTTATTATCTCTGTACTGTGACATCACTGTGTTTATTATCCCTGTACTGTGGCATCACAGTGTTTATTATCCCTGTACTGTGACATCACTGTGTTTATTATCTCTGTAATGTGACATCACTGTGTTTATTATCTCTGTACTGTGACATCACTGTGTTTATTATCCCTGTACTGTGACATCACAGTGTTTATTATCCCTGTACTGTGACATCACTGTGTATATTATCTCTGTACTGTGACATCACAGTGTTTATTATCCCTGTACTGTGACATCACTGTGTTTATTATCCCTGTACTGTGACATCACTGTGTTTATTACCTCTGTACTGTGACATCACTGTGTTTATTATCCCTGTACTGTGACATCACTGTGTTTATCACCTCTGTACTGTGACATCACAGTGTTTATTATCTCTGTACTGTGACATCACAGTGTTTATTATCCCTGTACTGTGACATCACAGTGTTTATTATCCCTGTACTGTGGTATCACAGTGTTTATTATCCCTGTACTGTGACATCACTGTGTTTATTATCCCTGTACTGTGACATCACTGTGTTTATTACCTCTGTACTGTGACATCACTGTGTTTATTATCCCTGTACTGTGGCATCACAGTGTTTATTATCCCTGTACTGTGACATCACTGTGTTTATTATCTCTGTACTGTGACATCACTGTGTTTATTATCTCTGTACTGTGACATCACTGTGTTTATTATCCCTGTACTGTGACATCACTGTGTTTATTATCTCTGTACTGTGGCATCACTGTGTTTATTATTTCTGTACTGTGACATCACAGTGTTTATTATCCCTGTACTGTGACATCACTGTGTTTATTATCCCTGTACTGTGACATCACTGTGTTTATTACCTCTGTACTGTGACATCACTGTGTTTATTATCCCTGTACTGTGACATCACTGTGTTTATCACCTCTGTACTGTGACATCACAGTGTTTATTATCTCTGTACTGTGACATCACAGTGTTTATTATCCCTGTACTGTGACATCACAGTGTTTATTATCCCTGTACTGTGGTATCACAGTGTTTATTATCCCTGTACTGTGACATCACTGTGTTTATTATCCCTGTACTGTGACATCACTGTGTTTATTACCTCTGTACTGTGACATCACTGTGTTTATTATCCCTGTACTGTGGCATCACAGTGTTTATTATCCCTGTACTGTGACATCACTGTGTTTATTATCTCTGTACTGTGACATCACTGTGTTTATTATCTCTGTACTGTGACATCACTGTGTTTATTATCCCTGTACTGTGACATCACTGTGTTTATTATCCCTGTACTGTGACATCACTGTGTTTATTATTTCTGTACTGTGACATCACAGTGTTTATTATCTCTGTACTGTGACATCACTGTGTTTATTATCCCTGTACTGTGACATCACTGTGTTTATTATCCCTGTACTGTGACATCACTGTGTATATTATCCCTGTACTGTGACATCACTGTGTTTATTATCCCTGTACTGTGACATCACTGTGTATATTATCTCTGTACTGTGGCATCACAGTGTTTATTATCCCTGTACTGTGACATCACTGTGTTTATTATCTCTGTACTGTGACATCACTGTGTTTATTATCTCTGTACTGTGACATCGCTGTGTTTATTATCCCTGTACTGTGACATCACTGTGTATATTATCCCTGTACTGTGACATCACTGTGTTTATTATTCCTGTACTGTGACATCACTGTGTTTATTATCTCTGTACTGTGACATCACTGTGTTTATTATCTCTGTACTGTGACATCACTGTGTATATTATCCCTGTACTGTGACATCACTGTGTATATTATCCCTGTACTATGACATCACTGTGTATATTATCTCTGTACTGTGACATCACTGTGTTTATTATCTCTGTACTGTGACATCGCTGTGTTTATTATCCCTGTACTGTGACATCACTGTGTTTATTATCCCTGTACTGTGACATCACTGTGTTTATTATCCCTGTACTGTGACATCACTGTGTTTAATATCTCTGTACTGTGACATCACTGTGTATATTATCCCTGTACTGTGACATCACTGTGTTTATTATCTCTGTACTGTGACATCACTGTGTTTATTATCTCTGTACTGTGACATCGCTGTGTTTATTATCCCTGTACTGTGACATCACTGTGTTTATTATCCCTGTACTGTGACATCACTGTGTTTATTATCTCTGTACTGTGACATCACTGTGTTTATTATCCCTCTACTGTGACATCACTGTGTTTATTATCCCTGTACTGTGACATCACTGTGTTTAAGATCCCTGTACTGTGACATCACTGTGGTAATTATCCAACTTGCAGGATGACAGGCTGAACTGGATGGACAAATGTCTTTTTTCGGCCTTATGTACTATGTTACTATGCATCCCTGTACTGTGATATCATTGTGTTTATTATCCCTGTACTGTGACATCACTGTATTTATTATCTCTGTACTGTGACATCACTGTATTTATTTTCCCTGTACTGTGACGTCACTGTGTTTATTATCCCTGTAGTGACATCACAGTGTTTATTATCCCTGTACTGTGACATCACTGTGTATATTATCCCTGTACTGTGACATCACTGTGTATATTATCTCTGTACTGTGACATCACTGTGTTTATTATCTCTGTACTGTGACATCGCTGTGTTTATTATCCCTGTACTGTGACATCACTGTGTTTATTATCCCTGTACTGTGACATCACTGTGTTTATCATCCCTGTACTGTGACATCACTGTGTTTAATATCTCTGTACTGTGACATCACTGTGTATATTATCCCTGTACTGTGACATCACTGTGTTTATTATCTCTGTACTGTGACATCACTGTGTTTATTATCTCTGTACTGTGACATCGCTGTGTTTATTATCCCTGTACTGTGACATCACTGTGTTTATTATCCTGTACTGTGACATCACTGTGTTTATTATCTCTGTACTGTGACATCACTGTTTATTATCTCTGTACTGTGACATTACTGTGTTTATTATCTCTGTACTGTGACATCACTGTGTATATTATCCCTGTACTGTGACATCACTGTGTTTATTATCTCTGTACTGTGACATCACTGTGTTTATTATCTCTGTACTGTGACATCACTGTGTTTATTATCCCTGTACTGTGACATCACTGTGTTTATTATCTCTGTACTGTGACATCACTGTGTTTATTATCCCTCTACTGTGACATCACTGTATTTATTTTCCCTGTACTGTGACGTCACTGTGTTTATTATCCCTGTACTGTGACATCACTGTGTTTATTATCCCTGTACTGTGGCATCACAGTGTTTATTATCCCTGTACTGTGACATCACTGTGTTTATTATCCCTGTACTGTGACATCACTGTGTATATTATCCCTGTACTGTGGCATCACAGTGTTTATTATCCCTGTACTGTGACATCACTGTGTTTATTATCTCTGTACTGTGACATCACAGTGTTTATTATGTCTGTACTGTGACATCACTGTGTTTATTATCCCTGTACTGTGACATCACTGTGTATATTATCCCTGTACTGTGACATCACTGTGTTTATTATTCCTGTACTGTGACATCACTGTGTTTATTATCTCTGTACTGTGACATCACTGTGTTTATTATCTCTGTACTGTGACATCACTGTGTATATTATCCCTGTACTGTGACATCACTGTGTATATTATCCCTGTACTATGACATCACTGTGTATATTATCTCTGTACTGTGACATCACTGTGTTTATTATCCCTGTACTGTGACATCACTGTGTTTATTATCCCTGTACTGTGACATCACTGTGTTTAATATCTCTGTACTGTGACATCACTGTGTATATTATCCCTGTACTGTGACATCACTGTGTTTATTATCTCTGTACTGTGACATCACTGTGTTTATTATCTCTGTACTGTGACATCGCTGTGTTTATTATCCCTGTACTGTGACATCACTGTGTTTATTATCCCTGTACTGTGACATCACTGTGTTTATTATCTCTGTACTGTGACATCACTGTGTTTATTATCCCTCTACTGTGACATCACTGTGTTTATTATCCCTGTACTGTGACATCACTGTGTTTAATATCCCTGTACTGTGACATCACTGTGTTTATTATCCCTGTACTGTGACATCACTGTGGTAATTATCCAACTTGCAGGATGACAGGCTGAACTGGATGGACAAATGTCTTTTTTCGGCCTTATGTACTATGTTACTATGCATCCCTGTACTGTGATATCATTGTGTTTATTATCCCTGTACTGTGACATCACTGTATTTATTATCCCTGTACTGTGACATCACTGTTTGCATTATCCCTGTACTGTGACATCACTGTATTTATTTTCCCTGTACTGTGACGTCACTGTGTTTATTATCCCTGTACTGTGACATCACTGTGTTTATTATCCCTGTACTGTGGCATCACAGTGTTTATTATCCCTGTACTGTGACATCACTGTGTTTATTATCCCTGTACTGTGACATCACTGTGTTTATTATCCCTGTACTGTGACATCACTGTGTTTATTATCTCTGTACTGTGACATCACAGTGTTTATTATCCCTGTACTGTGACATCACTGTGTATATTATCCCTGTACTGTGACATCACTGTGTTTATTATCTCTGTACTGTGACATCACTGTGTATATTATCCCTGTACTGTGACATCACTGTGTATATTATCCCTGTACTATGACATCACTGTGTATATTATCTCTGTACTGTGACATCACTGTGTTTATTATCTCTGTACTGTGACATCGCTGTGTTTATTATCCCTGTACTGTGACATCACTGTGTTTATTATCCCTGTACTGTGACATCACTGTGTTTATTATCCCTGTACTGTGACATCACTGTGTTTAATATCTCTGTACTGTGACATCACTGTGTATATTATCCCTGTACTGTGACATCACTGTGTTTATTATCTCTGTACTGTGACATCACTGTGTTTATTATCTCTGTACTGTGACATCGCTGTGTTTATTATCCCTGTACTGTGACATCACTGTGTTTATTATCCCTGTACTGTGACATCACTGTGTTTATTATCTCTGTACTGTGACATCACTGTGTTTATTATCCCTCTACTGTGACATCACTGTGTTTATTATCCCTGTACTGTGACATCACTGTGTTTAATATCCCTGTACTGTGACATCACTGTGGTAATTATCCAACTTGCAGGATGACAGGCTGAACTGGATGGACAAATGTCTTTTTTCGGCCTTATGTACTATGTTACTATGCATCCCTGTACTGTGATATCATTGTGTTTATTATCCCTGTACTGTGACATCACTGTATTTATTATCTCTGTACTGTGACATCACTGTATTTATTTTCCCTGTACTGTGACGTCACTGTGTTTATTATCCCTGTAGTGACATCACAGTGTTTATTATCCCTGTACTGTGACATCACTGTGTTTATTATCCCTGTACTGTGACATCACTGTGTTTAATATCTCTGTACTGTGACATCACTGTGTTTATTATCCCTGTACTGTGACATCACTGTGTTTAATATCCCTGTACTGTGACATCACTGTGGTAATTATCCAACTTGCAGGATGACAGGCTGAACTGGATGGACAAATGTCTTTTTTCGGCCTTATGTACTATGTTACTATGCATCCCTGTACTGTGATATCATTGTGTTTATTATCCCTGTACTGTGACATCACTGTATTTATTATCCCTGTACTGTGACATCACTGTTTGCATTATCCCTGTACTGTGACATCACTGTATTTATTTTCCCTGTACTGTGACGTCACTGTGTTTATTATCCCTGTACTGTGACATCACTGTGTTTATTATCCCTGTGCTGTGGCATCACAGTGTTTATTATCCCTGTACTGTGACATCACTGTGTTTATTATCCCTGTACTGTGACATCACTGTGTTTATTATCCCTGTACTGTGACATCACTGTGTATATTATCCCTGTACTGTGACATCACTGGGTATATTATCTCTGTACTGTGACATCACTGTGTTTATTATCCTGTACTGTGACATCACTGTGTATATTATCCCTGTACTGTGACATCGCTGTGTTTATTATCTCTGTACTGTGACATCACTGTGTATATTATCTCTGTACTGTGACATCACTGTGTTTATTATCTCTGTACTGTGACATCACTGTGTTTATTATCTCTGTACTGTGACATCACTGTGTTTATTATCTCTGTACTGTGACATCACTGTTTATTATCTCTGTACTGTGACATCACTGTGTTTATTATCCTGTACTGTGACATCACTGTGTATATTATCCCTGTACTGTGACATCGCTGTGTTTATTATCTCTGTACTGTGACATCACTGTGTATATTATCTCTGTACTGTGACATCACTGTGTTTATTATCCCTGTACTGTGACATCACTGTGTATATTATCTCTGTACTGTGACATCACTGTGTTTATTATCCTGTACTGTGACATCACTGTGTATATTATCTCTGTACTGTGACATCACTGTGTTTAGTATCTCTGTACTGTGACATCACTGTGTATATTATCTCTGTACTGTGACATCACTGTGTTTATTATCTCTGTACTGTGACATCACTGTGTATATTATCTCTGTACTGTGACATCACAGTGTTTATTATCCCTGTACTGTGACATCACTGTGTTTATTATCCCTGTACTGTGACATCACTGTGTTTATTACCTCTGTACTGTGACATCACTGTGTTTATTATCCCTGTACTGTGACATCACTGTGTTTATTACCTCTGTACTGTGACATCACAGTGTTTATTATCTCTGTACTGTGACATCACAGTGTTTATTATCCCTGTACTGTGACATCACAGTGTTTATTATCCCTGTACTGTGGTATCACAGTGTTTATTATCCCTGTACTGTGACATCACTGTGTTTATTATCCCTGTACTGTGACATCACTGTGTTTATTACCTCTGTACTGTGACATCACAGTGTATATTATCTCTGTACTGTGACATCACTGTGTTTATTATCTCTGTACTGTGACATCGCTGTGTTTATTATCTCTGTACTGTGACATCACTGTGTTTATTATCCCTGTACTGTGACATCACTGTGTTTATTATCTCTGTACTGTGACATCACTGTGTTTAATATCTCTGTACTGTGACATCACTGTGTATATTATCCCTGTACTGTGACATCACTGTGTTTATTATCTCTGTACTGTGACATCACTGTGTTTATTATCTCTGTACTGTGACATCGCTGTGTTTATTATCCCTGTACTGTGACATCACTGTGTTTATTATCCTGTACTGTGACATCACTGTGTTTATTATCTCTGTACTGTGACATCACTGTTTATTATCTCTGTACTGTGACATTACTGTGTTTATTATCTCTGTACTGTGACATCACTGTGTATATTATCCCTGTACTGTGACATCACTGTGTTTATTATCTCTGTACTGTGACATCACTGTGTTTATTATCTCTGTACTGTGACATCACTGTGTTTATTATCCCTGTACTGTGACATCACTGTGTTTATTATCTCTGTACTGTGACATCACTGTGTTTATTATCCCTCTACTGTGACATCACTGTATTTATTTTCCCTGTACTGTGACGTCACTGTGTTTATTATCCCTGTACTGTGACATCACTGTGTTTATTATCCCTGTACTGTGGCATCACAGTGTTTATTATCCCTGTACTGTGACATCACTGTGTTTATTATCCCTGTACTGTGACATCACTGTGTATATTATCCCTGTACTGTGGCATCACAGTGTTTATTATCCCTGTACTGTGACATCACTGTGTTTATTATCTCTGTACTGTGACATCACAGTGTTTATTATGTCTGTACTGTGACATCACTGTGTTTATTATCCCTGTACTGTGACATCACTGTGTATATTATCCCTGTACTGTGACATCACTGTGTTTATTATTCCTGTACTGTGACATCACTGTGTTTATTATCTCTGTACTGTGACATCACTGTGTTTATTATCTCTGTACTGTGACATCACTGTGTATATTATCCCTGTACTGTGACATCACTGTGTATATTATCCCTGTACTATGACATCACTGTGTATATTATCTCTGTACTGTGACATCACTGTGTTTATTATCTCTGTACTGTGACATCGCTGTGTTTATTATCCCTGTACTGTGACATCACTGTGTTTATTATCCCTGTACTGTGACATCACTGTGTTTATTATCCCTGTACTGTGACATCACTGTGTTTAATATCTCTGTACTGTGACATCACTGTGTATATTATCCCTGTACTGTGACATCACTGTGTTTATTATCTCTGTACTGTGACATCACTGTGTTTATTATCTCTGTACTGTGACATCGCTGTGTTTATTATCCCTGTACTGTGACATCACTGTGTTTATTATCCCTGTACTGTGACATCACTGTGTTTATTATCTCTGTACTGTGACATCACTGTGTTTATTATCCCTCTACTGTGACATCACTGTGTTTATTATCCCTGTACTGTGACATCACTGTGTTTAATATCCCTGTACTGTGACATCACTGTGTTTATTATCCCTGTACTGTGACATCACTGTGGTAATTATCCAACTTGCAGGATGACAGGCTGAACTGGATGGACAAATGTCTTTTTTCGACCTTATGTACTATGTTACTATGCATCCCTGTACTGTGATATCATTGTGTTTATTATCCCTGTACTGTGACATCACTGTATTTATTATCCCTGTACTGTGACATCACTGTTTGCATTATCCCTGTACTGTGACATCACTGTATTTATTTTCCCTGTACTGTGACGTCACTGTGTTTATTATCCCTGTACTGTGACATCACTGTGTTTATTATCCCTGTACTGTGGCATCACAGTGTTTATTATCCCTGTACTGTGACATCACTGTGTTTATTATCCCTGTACTGTGACATCACTGTGTTTATTATCCCTGTACTGTGACATCACTGTGTTTATTATCTCTGTACTGTGACATCACAGTGTTTATTATCCCTGTACTGTGACATCACTGTGTATATTATCCCTGTACTGTGACATCACTGTGTTTATTATCTCTGTACTGTGACATCACTGTGTATATTATCCCTGTACTGTGACATCACTGTGTATATTATCCCTGTACTATGACATCACTGTGTATATTATCTCTGTACTGTGACATCACTGTGTTTATTATCTCTGTACTGTGACATCGCTGTGTTTATTATCCCTGTACTGTGACATCACTGTGTTTATTATCCCTGTACTGTGACATCACTGTGTTTATTATCCCTGTACTGTGACATCACTGTGTTTAATATCTCTGTACTGTGACATCACTGTCTATATTATCCCTGTACTGTGACATCACTGTGTTTATTATCTCTGTACTGTGACATCACTGTGTTTATTATCTCTGTACTGTGACATCACTGTGTTTATTATCTCTGTTCTGTGACATCGCTGTGTTTATTATCCCTGTACTGTGACATCACTGTGTTTATTATCCCTGTACTGTGACATCACTGTGTTTATTATCTCTGTACTGTGACATCACTGTGTTTATTATCCCTCTACTGTGACATCACTGTGTTTATTATCCCTGTACTGTGACATCACTGTGTTTAATATCCCTGTACTGTGACATCACTGTGGTAATTATCCAACTTACAGGATGACAGGCTGAACTGGATGGACAAATGTCTTTTTTCGGCCTTATGTACTATGTTACTATGCATCCCTGTACTGTGATATCATTGTGTTTATTATCCCTGTACTGTGACATCACTGTATTTATTATCTCTGTACTGTGACATCACTGTATTTATTTTCCCTGTACTGTGACGTCACTGTGTTTAATATCTCTGTACTGTGACATCACTGTGTTTATTATCCCTGTACTGTGACATCACTGTGTTTATTATCCCTGTACTGTGACATCACTGTGTATATTATCCCTGTACTGTGACATCACTGGGTATATTATCTCTGTACTGTGACATCACTGTGTTTATTATCCTGTACTGTGACATCACTGTGTATATTATCCCTGTACTGTGACATCGCTGTGTTTATTATCTCTGTACTGTGACATCACTGTGTATATTATCTCTGTACTGTGACATCACTGTGTTTATTATCTCTGTACTGTGACATCACTGTGTTTATTATCTCTGTACTGTGACATCACTGTGTTTATTATCTCTGTACTGTGACATCACTGTTTATTATCTCTGTACTGTGACATCACTGTGTTTATTATCCTGTACTGTGACATCACTGTGTATATTATCCCTGTACTGTGACATCGCTGTGTTTATTATCTCTGTACTGTGACATCACTGTGTATATTATCTCTGTACTGTGACATCACTGTGTTTATTATCCCTGTACTGTGACATCACTGTGTTTAATATCCCTGTACTGTGACATCACTGTGGTAATTATCCAACTTGCAGGATGACAGGCTGAACTGGATGGACAAATGTCTTTTTTCGGCCTTATGTACTATGTTACTATGCATCCCTGTACTGTGATATCATTGTGTTTATTATCCCTGTACTGTGACATCACTGTATTTATTATCCCTGTACTGTGACATCACTGTTTGCATTATCCCTGTACTGTGACATCACTGTATTTATTTTCCCTGTACTGTGACGTCACTGTGTTTATTATCCCTGTACTGTGACATCACTGTGTTTATTATCCCTGTACTGTGGCATCACAGTGTTTATTATCCCTGTACTGTGACATCACTGTGTTTATTATCCCTGTACTGTGACATCACTGTGTTTATTATCCCTGTACTGTGACATCACTGTGTATATTATCCCTGTACTGTGACATCACTGGGTATATTATCTCTGTACTGTGACATCACTGTGTTTATTATCCTGTACTGTGACATCACTGTGTATATTATCCCTGTACTGTGACATCGCTGTGTTTATTATCTCTGTACTGTGACATCACTGTGTATATTATCTCTGTACTGTGACATCACTGTGTTTATTATCTCTGTACTGTGACATCACTGTGTTTATTATCTCTGTACTGTGACATCACTGTGTTTATTATCTCTGTACTGTGACATCACTGTTTATTATCTCTGTACTGTGACATCACTGTGTTTATTATCCTGTACTGTGACATCACTGTGTATATTATCCCTGTACTGTGACATCGCTGTGTTTATTATCTCTGTACTGTGACATCACTGTGTATATTATCTCTGTACTGTGACATCACTGTGTTTATTATCCCTGTACTGTGACATCACTGTGTATATTATCTCTGTACTGTGACATCACTGTGTTTATTATCCTGTACTGTGACATCACTGTGTATATTATCTCTGTACTGTGACATCACTGTGTTTATTATCCTGTACTGTGACATCACTGTGTTTATTATCTCTGTACTGTGACATCACTGTGTTTATTATCTCTGTACTGTGACATCACTGTTTATTATCTCTGTGTTTATAACCTCTTCAGAGAATAGTGTTATATTTAAACTCACCAAATTTCTTAAACAAGATGTGATGTTTGATACATTTTGGCACAAATTACGACAACACAGACTCACAAAAAACTGACTCCAAAAATTTCCCTCATCATAAATTTCCCCGTTGTGTCTGAAACTGGAATTCTGTGTTCTGTGGCTGACCCTGGGGGACACTGTGGAAGAATTTTATGGGTGCGCACAGTGGCGGCACTGTAAGGCCGGGTTCACAAGTGACAAATCCATAAATCCAACGGAAGAATCTCCTGCAGTTTTGTTGCCTGATCGGGCGTTTTTTCAACCATGTTCACATCCAACAAAATTTTTCCAGGTGAATGTTTGGCCCCACCATTGAAGAAAAAATAATAATATTTGTGCCGAAATATGTAGCATATTTATTTCAGACGGAAACGCTTAGGATTAGCCCCATTGAATGACAGCACATTTACGGAAAATCCGAGGATCAACCCCCGATTTCTTCCAAATATTAATGGTGGATTGTGAACAGAGCTTAATGCAATTCTCACCTGGGTCAGTAATCTATGCTCAGATGAGGCTCCTAATTCTTCTTCATAAAGAGATTCTGCAGCAGCTGAGGTGTGTACGATGAGGAATAATGTACCTTTTATTATAATTTATATTATAAGTTGACTCGGAGATGTGTGATCAGCATGGCTTGTCTTTTTTTTTAATGGGTGCAACATTAGGGAATTACCATTTAGGCAATTATATTATTATAAAGGCTCAGGGCATTATAAATCAATTCCATGCTTCAAGAACCTTCTGATTGGTGTATTGTCTTCCCTAACCTTTTAGGGACGGCGGCCAACCTAACCTGATTAGATGCAGTTCCTAGCCTGCCAGCACAACAGATGCCCCGTGAGAACCAATCGCTCCCAAAATATCCCCAGGCCAATGATCAGGTTGCAGTGTGCACAGGCTGCTGTGGGTTAGGTTTACACACACTGCTCTGGGATTCTGTCTGTGGAAGACACTCGGGATCCTTGTTACGTATCAACAGGGTCTGAAAAAGCTGCAGACAAAATGGTCATCAAGGTATTTGTCGCCACCCTTGCCGGATCAACCGCGGTAAGTGCGTCCACCATTGCCAAGCTTCCTTTCGTTGGTATTTTGTTTCATATTTTATGTGTAGCTTTACCTAAAAAGTTCTAATGGGGAATAATATGCAACAAAAACAGTATAAAAATGTATTAGAAACTGGAAAATAAGCAATAATATAGTAATAACATTGTAAATGATTGAGAAAAATAAAGAAATAAAAGTAAAGATTAAACATATAAAAAGCAGATAGAGCGATAAATGACTACAGGGATTTCATGCTATATTAATGCGTAAATGAAATAGTTTTTCACATTTTTATTATTTTAGGAGTATAACAAGGAGTAAAAAAGAAACTAATGACGCATTTGATTTTGTCGACATTTTTGTCCATAAAATAATGTCTTTTTAATTTAATAAGAAAATTATTTTTTCCCCAGATTTTCAGGAATGATTGGATGATGTTTCTTTTTTATTGTATTTATATTATTTTATTGTACAGTAATGATAAAAAATTAATTTAGGTCACATCAGTGCTTTTATATTATTTTTAATCCCAACCCCAGAAAAAATAAAATAAAAAAGAATAACTTTACACCACTGCACTTTTTCAGATCAGATCCCCCAACGCTCAAAAAAACTCATAAAAACTTTGAAAACGCATGTACAGTAATAAGTACATTGCAAAAACTTGGCCTTCTGGTCACTTGAGTTTGCAGATCAAGTTGCTCTTGTGTGTAATATCATCCGCAGGGGGATCATGTTCTCCCTAGGTCCTGGATAATGGGCCCGTGTCTCTCGCTACATAGCGGATCGGGTGTATGTTGTTTTTTTTGCAGTATTTAGTGTAAAATGTAGAGTAAAGTAATGTTGGAAATGAGTCTTTGAGGAAAGTAAGAGAACCAGGGAGAGGGAGGGAGGCTGCATGGGGGAAGGGCCGCTGTTTCCTTATATATCCCTGCTTGACAGCTGATCTCTGATGAATCTGAGCCTAGTATGTATCAACGACTCAAAGACAGTTCTCGTGGAGCTGCCGGAGATATCGGAGGAATGCTTGGAAACTTCCAGACAACTTGTTCGGAAGGAAAGGGGAAAACAATTCTTACCGGAAGGAATTGCTATAGAACTTAGAATATTTTACAAAAACAATAAAAATGATCAGAAGCCCCTGAGTGTTTGGTCATAAATGGTGTTGAGCGAATCGAAGTATCCGAAGTGGAATTCGATCCGAATTTCAGGGAAAATTGGATTTGCCGTGAAGCCGAATTTCCTTGTCCTTCATGGTAACTAATCAATTTTCACTGAAATGGGAGTAAAAAAAATAAATCATACTCGCCTCATCCATTTGAGCGCGAAGAGGCCGCCACGACCATATTGATTGAAGATCCCGTGCTAAGGCTAAATGCACACGATCAGGATTGCGTGCGGATTTTCCGCGCTGTAGGTCATGTACATTTTATTCTATGAGAATTTTAAATTTTCAGTGCACACGATGCAGATTTTTTCCGCGCGGATTTTGAGCTGCGGTGCGGATTTTAAAATCTGCAGCATGTCAATTTATTTTATTTTTCCTGACCGGATTTTCTTTATTCACTTAGGAGAATCCGCATGCGGAAAATCCGCACTGAAACCGCACCAAATCCGCATGCAAATCTGCACCAATTGATGCGGATTGACCGCACAGATTTGCCCTTGCGCACACCTTCGTATTTCAGTGCGGATGCTCCGAACATGAATCCTGAACGTGTGCATGTACCCTAAATCTCATGCACGTTGATGTATGATGTCATCACGCACGGTGAAAGATTTCGCGCTGGATCTTCAATCAAGATAGTCGTGACGACCTCTTCGCGCTCAAATCGATGTAGTCGGATAATTTTTTTTTTTAAATTTCACTCATCTCTAGCCATAAATCACCTGTAGCGGCTTCTTCCCTACCAATTTTATGCACGACCACATGGTGTGGTCATGTTGCTGTTGCGATGCGGTCACTATGCGGACGAGTATCGCGTGGCCACATAGGCCTGAGTTGTCTCCCGTTAAACTAATGAGGAGCGCTTTGTTAGTATCTGTCAGTACATACCTTGGTATAAATCCAGCTGCCGTGGGAGATGTGCGCTGAGCAGCTGAACCTAACCCAACATGTCCCATGTAGATCCCTGGTGCGAATCCAGAAATATGAGCAATTTTGTATTATGCTAATTAGCCCCTTGGTGCAAGGAGGGTGTTGCCGTTGCACCCGGAGCTCCAATCAGTGTATGCGCCAGCCACGCCCTCTCCGCTATGATCGCCAGGACCAGGCAGCATAAAGGTAATCTCTCCAGGCTCTGAAATCTTGTGGCATTGCGAGTGTCACTTTGATCAGTGCACATCCAGTATACGCATGCGCAGTACAGGTTCCATCCTCTCGGTGAGCTTCATTACTGTACAGCACGTGCACCGATCAAAGAGGCTCGCGCACTGCTGAGAGATTTCAGGGCCTGGCAGGATTACCTTTACACTGCCTGGCCTTGTCACTCACGGTGAACCGGCGTACAAACACTGACTGGAGCATGCGGTGCAATGGCAACGCCCTCATTGCACCAAGGGTCTAATTAGCATAATATAAAATCGCTCATATGTCTGGATTGGCACCACAAATCAACATGGGGCAAATAGGGTTGCATTCAGCTACTCGTCGCACATCTCCCATAGCAGCTGGATTTATATCAAGGTAGCGTTTTTTCTGGTGGTTTTTTCTGTATAGGGAAAAAAATTGCTGAAAAAAATGTGGCTCACAAAGTTGTTAAGAAAGACCGAAACCAAAGAAGAAGAAAGAAATAAAAAAGCGATAAGTGGTTCCGATGAGGAATACGCCAGAGCAAATTCATGTATGTGGGGGCCTCCAGACCCCCTACACACACACATTTACTTTGGCATTTATTGCTCAGTAAAAAAAAAAAATGCCATAGAATCCCCTTGAGTATTTTTCCATAAGGGTACTTTCACTCTAGCGTTATTCTTTTCCGGCATTGAGTCTTTTTGACTTTTCGCAGCATGACGCGGTTTTATCTCCGTCCAAAATTCCGGAACACTTGCCGGAATGCCGAATCTGGCATTTATTCCCATTGAAATGCATTAATGCCGGATCCAGCCCCGAGTGTTCCGGCAAAGCGGATCCGGCATTGCGGTCTGCTAATGCTCAGACCGAAAAAAATGTGAAAAAAATAAATGCCAAATCCGTTTTTCCGGATGACACCGGAGAGACGGATCCGGAATATCAATGCATTTGTCATACGGATCAGGATCCTTATCCGTCTGACAAATGCCATCAGTTTGGGTCCATATTGCCGGATCCGGTGGGCAGTTCCGGCGACGGAACTGCCTGCCGGAATCCTCTTCCGCAAGTGTGAAAGTACCCTTACATAAACAGCTTTTATGGTATTTTTTTAGCTGTGTTTTTTTTTCTAAACAACCGGGTGCATTTTCAAGAAAGGACCACAAAAAAAGCTTAAACATGCTGTGTTTTTTAGAAAAATGTCAGATCCCCCAAAAAGACACATAATTAACAAAAACTCCAGTAGTAAAAAACAAAATTCTTGTGCATTTTCATACATCCTGTGGACTTTCAGCTAACATCTGGATGCAAAAAAAACCACTAAAAACATAAAGGGATGAAAAACACCAAAAAAAAATACCTGCATAAGTCCACCGTTTAGATGCTCATACACACAGAGACTAAAATTGTCCAAACCCACTGATTTTGGTGACACTGCGTCCTATCTGTATTGGGGTGTGCTGACCAGATATTTCTGGCAGCGTCTTACTCCCCTTTCCCCAGTGAGAACACATGCATGCTCAGCCAAGGTGAGGGGACATGTCTATGGAAAAGTTGGGAAGAATAGTTGAGGGACGAACAATCATTCGGCCAGCAGCTACTGTGGGAACTTTTTGTCTGCACTTTTTGTATCTATTGTACATTTGCTCTGGTTTTTGAAACAGGAAGATCAGTATGAACAAACCAAAAGGTCTTGTTCGTAGCTTAATTATTGGATTTTTTTTTAGGAGGGGGGGGGGGGGGGGATTTTGGGACCCGGCAACCACAACTGTATTAAAGTCAACAGCACTTTTCAATACAATTATATAAAAGAAAAATAAAGTATACCACTGTATGCCTATAGATGCCATATACTGGCCACCACACAGTTGCATAGTACTGCCTTTGTGATATGGTATTTTAGGGGATCCATTTGTAGTAAAAACTGTACTTGACCCCTCTTGACTGCTTTCAATTGGAAGTGTGGCCCTGAGTAGCGCACAGCATCCTCTTCATGATCCCCACAAATACTAGACGTTTTATCTCACCAATTGTGAGTTATATTGTGTATTTCTCCATTCATTCTTTGAAAATTGTATAGGTTGCCCTTGGAAACAGACTGCAGGTCATTCCCACCCTGCTGTCAGTCATGTGACCTAGCAGCAAAGCTCTAACCATGCCACTGTCCTCTGAACTCCCACAATGCACTGGGAACAGGAAGCTCTTATCAGATATATGAAACGTTCTCTCAATGATACTGAGATCAGTCTATGGCTATCTGCCCACCCCACCATGTGACATTCATGTGCCCCGGCAATCATCAGGACCGAAGTGCCATTCCCACCACCCTGTTACCTGGCGTGGCCCCATGTCTGACTCTAAATCTGTAGGCACTGATGGGGGCATCTAAGGCTTCTACACACTGTTAAATCAACACTGGGGCTATGACAAAAATTTGCATGTTTTTGGGGTGGGATTGTACTTTTTAATTTTCAAAGTGGTAAATGTTTGGCAAGAGGGGCTGCCAACTCTGTGCACCTAATCAATATATGTGTCCTAATGGCCCTGACTATGCCCATACTGTGTCCTCTTCTTTTACCCCTCCACCTTAGGGCTCATGCACACAAACGTATTTTCTTTCCGTGTCCGTTACGTTTTTGTTTTTTTTGCAGACCGTATGCGGAACCATTCATTTCAATGGGTCCGCGAAAAAAACGGAAGTTACTCCATGTGCATTCCGTTTCCGTATGTCTGTATTTCCGTTACGCCAAAAAATTGACTATGTCCTGTTATTGTCCACATTATGGACAAGGATAGTACTGTTCTATTAGGGACCAGCTGTTCCGTTCCGCAAAATACGGAATGCACACGGACGTCACCCGTATTTTTTGCGGACCGCAAAATACATACGGTCGTGTGCATGAGCCCTAATAATAATAAAAAACTATAATATTAGGTAAGTCCTTGTTGTCAACTTACCACAATAAATCAATTTGTCGTTTTATGTTTAGATCAAAAAGAAACAGCAAGAAGTGGTCGGATTTCTGGAAGCGAACAGAATTGACTTTGAAGAAAAAGATATCGCGTGTAATGATGACAACCGGCAATGGATGAGGGACAACGTGCCGGGAGAGAAAAAGCCCAAGAACGGGATCCCTCTGCCTCCCCAGATCTTCAATGAGGAGCAGTACTGTGGGGTAAGTGGGACATAACGCTAATGTACAGGGTCATAGTGGCCCATCAGAGGTCCACTGGTGGTCACTTTCAAACATTAATGGGTCTCAAATGTTCACCATGAAACAACCCCATTTTCCAGTGACTTTGGAGTCAATTACTTACTGTTAAGACATTGTTGGATCGGCCCATTATAATGAGCCCGAAAGGTCCAAAAGAAATAAACCCATTTGAAGGTGACTTTGGAGAATTCACTTGTCATTAGCGTCTATTTCTTTGGATGAGGCACTTCTAAGCTGTTAAACCTGTCGAAGGGCCAACCTCATATCTCCTCCCTATGTAAAACGCGTGTTTCCCTTTAAAAGTTGTAGCCCTTATTTTGTAAAGGGTTGGTGGGCCTGCCAAATCCTACCAGAGTTGCTGGGGATTAGGGAAAATGGTGGTAACTTGCAGGAGGAGAAGATGACGGCCCACGCAGAGCCTGATGCTGATGAGCTGACTCGGAGTGCCAATACTCTGAGAGGTGAAGGCAAGAGAGTGGGTAAAAAGAGCAGAATCTGGTGCCAGCGTGTGTGGAGTAACCATGTGAAGTGCCAGGAAGGGCTGATGAGGGGGCACTTAGTAAGCAGAACAGGTGGTACTCCCATAAAAAAAAAGCCTGAAGCTGATGGAGATACTACAACCACACCTAGCTGCGTTTTCCTAAAGGATAAATACCTATATATTAGATATTGCCCTATTACTCCAAGAATTTACAAAATAAAACTAAAACACCCCTAAAAAAATCTCATCATAAAAGAAATACTCAAATATAATAAATCATTTTATTTATTTATGCTAAAAAATAATCCAAATCTCATAAAAATTAAGAAGCTAAAATTCATATATAGGGGACCATGGCAGTGCATATCATGGTTAAATATTATTAATTAACATAATTATAATGTATACTGAAATAATTTTACAAAAATATCGTTTGCCGTGTCAACAATTATGCTAATAGTTCTCTATAAATGATTCAAAGATATATAAGGATAAATAAAGTAAATGAAATAAATACATGAAGTGCAGTAATAAAATCCAGCAATATTAATTAATAGTAATATAAAACTAGAAATACTGCATTATAAGAAGTCCCAGACTGGAAGTGCCATTAGATAAGAGTATGAAAATATATTATTTAATAAAGTGCATGCTATATATATATAAAAAAAAAAAAGAATACAGACCAGGCCGTTACATAGTATAAGGTAATGTGATCCCTGTTGCAGCTCAACGCGTTTCGCTCACACCTTCAATTACTTTTTCCTTTTTAATACATTTTCAAAAATGTTCTCATTCTAGGGTATTCAGTGCAGATTAATGGGGGAAACGAACTTTTTGGATTATAGCGCAAGGTCGCAACAAAATAAAATTTGATGAAAGGGTCTGAAGACTTTCCGAATGCACTTTAGGTGGAGGAGATGGATTTTTCCTGGCTTTATGGTTATTTGCTTCTACATAAGAGGTCAATCGTTACACCTGATCACACATGAGGCTACGTTTTATTTTAAAATCAACAGAAAAAATGATGCAAATCTCAAGTTTGAATCAAAGTATGATCAAACCACTGGTGACAAATAACCACTTGCATTAATCCACACCCCAAATCGCACACCCTTTTTGCCCCTGTATACTTGACCAGTATTTTTTGTTGGTAATGCTGGCAACAAGGTACAATCTATTAAGGACTTGACTGTAACTATGCAAACCATGCCATGGCCGTGGACTGTACTCTTGCACAGTGCACGCCCACAGCTGCTGAGGAAATCTGAATCAGGAAATCTGTGAAAGGTAATGGCGTAGTGGCTGCGAAACCCAGAGAGGCGCAGAGCAGCATTTCAACTCAGTGGTGCAACCCCATGAATAGGAATGACCCACAGTGGCACAGCAGGACAGGCGAAAGCTGGTGGTCACCTGACTGGTGGCACATTTGAAATACTGTGAGATCAGCACCCACTGATCCCCTTTTTTTATATGCAAGGGTAGATGGGTATCAGCTACTCGGTGTATGTTCTACAGAATATAATGTGTATACCTGTAACGTAACATGAATTCAAAAGATCTGAGAATGAATAAGCTTATGGAGGCTAAGTGAATAAATATATTCAGTAATGACGTAGGTTTGCTGCGTCGCTCCTCCCTCCTCCTGTCCTTCCCCGCCGCACTATTCACGATATGAGCTGCTCTACCTGATTCGCGGGATACGCCTACCTCTGAGCCTTCTCCACCTTACCCGACCGGACTCTCGGAATACCTTCTGTGCTGTTCCCCTTTGATTAACTGCCGCCTGTTTGCTGCCTCATTGGTTGATGAAGTGACCGACCCCCTCTGACTGCTTTGGACTTCTCTCTCTGCCGCTCCGCTCCTCTGATTTTCAGTCCCTGCTGGTACCTGGTGCAGGTTTGAAGCTACGAAAATATGTTGCCTCGTGTTCTCCCCTGCTTCCATGTTTAATCCACCTTCCCCCTGCTCCTCCGAACCATCTCCTCGATCTCCCTGTATCTCGCAACCATTCCCCTGATCCTCCTGTGGTTATTACTGTCGTTTCAGTGATATGTTTTCCCTCCTCCCCCGAATCTAACATCGGTTCCATATTGGCCTGTTATTGGGGCAAAAACCACTAGAATCTGCCAAAATTGATAAGTTCTTGAAGTCCCCAAATGTAATTACCAGAGCAGGACAAAAAGGAATAGAAGAATTGAATATAAAAAAAGAACTTTCGGATTTGGTGCTGAAGGACTATTAGATATTTGCACTCAGGAGGAGGGAGCGGAGAGAGAGGAAGCAAATGATTTGACAATGGATGGACCGTCCTCATTAAAGGAAATCTTGATGTAAAAAAAAAATTGAGAATTAATACAAGATGTTTCAATGTAGCTTGGACTAATTCAGTCTGATGTGGTCCTGATAAGAGATGATGTTACAAAGTTACATAAGAGACAGAGTGACAACTATAGAAAGAACTGTGGGGGTATTGGAGAAGGAGGTCAAAATGCTTAAGGCCCCTTTCACACGGGCGAGTATTCCGCGCGGATGCGATGCGTGAGGTGAACGCATTGCACCCGCACTGAATACCGACCCATTAATTTCTATGGGGCTGTTCACATGAGCGGTGATTTTCACACATCACTTGTGCGTTGCGTGAAAATCGCAGCATGCTCTATATTCAGCGTTTTTCACGCAACGCAGGCCCCATAGAAGTGAATGGGGTTGCGTGAAAATCGCAAGCATCCGCAAGCAAGTGCGGATGCGGTGCGATTTTCACGATCGGTTGCTAGGAGACGATCGGGATGGAGACCCGATCATTATTATTTTCCCTTATAACATGGTTATAAGGGAAAATAATAACATTCTGAATACAGAATGCATAGTAAAATAGCGCTGGAGGGGTTAAAATAATAATAATTTAATTCACCTTAGTCCACTTGATCGCGATGCCGACATCTCCTTCTGTCTCCTTTGCTGAACAGGACCTGTGGTGAGCATTCATTTCAGGTAAAGGACCTGTGGTGACGTCACTCCAGTCATCACATGATCCCTCACATGATCTTTTACCATGGTGATGGATCATGTGATGACCGGAGTGACGTCACCACAGGTCCTTTACCTGTAATGAATGCTCACCACAGGTCCTGTTCAGCAAAGGAGACAGAAGGAGATGCCAGGCTGCGCGATCAAGTGGACTAAGGTGAGTTAAATTTTTTATTTTTTTTTTAACCCCTCCAGCGCTGTTTTACTATGCATTCTGTATTCAGAATGCTATTATTTTCCCTTATAACTATGTTATAAGGGGAAATAATACAATCTACAGAACACCGATCCCAAGCCCGAACTTCTGTGAAGAAGTTCGGGTTTGGGTACCAAACATGCGCGATTTTTCTCACGCGAGTGCAAAACGCATTACAATGTTTTGCACTCGCGCGGAAAAATCGCGGGTGTTCCCGTAACGCACCCGCACATTTTTCCGCAACGCCTGTCTGAAAGAGGCCTTAAACCGAAATCCCCACGCTGAGATTGGAGGCCAATACCTTTAAAAAAAAGGTTGTGGAATTGGAAGATAGATCGAGACGATCCAATTTGAGAATTATTGGTTTACCAAAAGGCATGGAGGGAGATAATCCTGGCGATATGATAAAAGATTTAATTTTGGAGAGGTTTGGAAGGGAGCATTTCACTCCATTATTTTTTGTGGAAAGAGCACATCGAGTTCCAGGGGTAAACCAATCCCTGGAAGGCAGCCTCGGAAACTTCTGGTCAAGATATTGGTTTCATGAGATAGGGACATAATTTTGAGAAGGGCAAGGGAGTGCCCGCTATCTTAAATAATGGGAACAGATTGTCCTTTTATCCAGATTTTTCCAAGGATATTAAGATAAAAGACGTAGTTACATGGAAGTTAAAAAACGTCTCCAGAAAAAGACATTAACCCCTTCAACCCCGGGCCTGTTTTCACCTTCCTGCCCAGGCCATTTTTTTGCAAATCTGACATGTCACTTTATGTGGTAATAACTTTAAAATGCTTGTTTTCTCGTCACATATCGTACTTTATGACAGTGGTAAAAATGAGTAAAAAAAAAAATCATTTTTATTTATAAAAAAAATACCAAAATTTACCCAAAATTTCGAAAAATTAGCAAATTTCCAAATTTCTATTTCTCTACGTTTATAATAGTAATACCTCCAAAAATAGTAATTACTTTACATTCTCCATGTGTCTACTTCATGTTTGGATCATTTTGAAAATTACATTAAATTTTTTGGGGATGTTAGAAGGCTTAGAAATTTAGAAGCAAACCTTAAAATTTTTAACAATATTTCCAAAACCCACATTTTTCAGGACCAGTTCAGTTATGAAGTCACTTTCTGGGGCTTACATATTAGAAACCACCCATAAATCACCCCCTTTTAGAAACTACACCCCCTCAAAGGTATTCAAAACTGATTTTACAAACTTTGTTAACCCTTTAGGTGCCCAACGAGAATTAAAGGAAAATGGGAATTAAATGTCAAAATTTTCCTTTTTTAGCAGATTCAAAATTTTAATAAATTTTTTCTTCAAGGGTTAACAGCCAAACAAAACTCAAAATCTATTACCCTGAATCTGGGGTTTACAGAAACACCCCATGTGTGCTCAAAAACTGAAGTATGGGCGCACAGCAGGCTTCAGAGTGCAAGGAGCACCATATGGCTTTTGGAGAGCGGATTTAGCTGGAATGGTAATTGGGAGCTATGTCGCATATAAAGACACCCTGAGGTGGCCCTACAATAGAAACCCCCCAAAAGTCACCCCATTCTGGAAACTACACCCCTTCAAGGAATATTTCAAGGTGTGTAGTGAGCACTTAGACCCATCGGGTGTTTCACAGAATTAGGAAACGCTTGGCTGTGAAAATAAAAAATGAATTTTTTTCCATAAAAAGTTGCTTTACACCCACATTTTTCACTTTAAAAAGGGGTAAAAGAACAAAATGCACCCCACATTTTGTTCCCAATTCCCCCCCCCGAATACGCCAACACCCCATATGTGCTAAAAAAAATTATGTATGGGCGCATGGCAGGGCTTTAGATACAAACAGCTAAATATAGATTTTGCTGACCTGAATTGGCAGACATGGATTTTAGGTGCCATGTTGCATTAAATAAATTCCTGAGGATCCCAGAAATGAAAAACCCCAATAAGTGACCCCATTTTGGAAAGATCACCCCCCGTACGAACATTTTAAGTGGTGGAAAGGGTACTTTTTAGCAAACAGGTGTCTCACAGAAGGCAGAATTACTTGAGAAAAGCATTTCAAAGCACACATTTGTAAAAATTACTAGCAGACCCCAATTTTTCACTTTCACAAGGGGTTAAAGTAGAAAATGCACCCCAGTATATGTTCCCCATTTTATCCCCATTTTGCAAACACACCATATGTGCTCGTAGCCTGCTGTATTGGCACACAACAGGCCGCTACAGCCAAAGTGCAAAATATGTTTTTTGCAGGCCTGAATTGGCAGACGTGGATTTTAGCTGCCATGTCGCATTTAAAAAATTTTCTGAGGTCCCCAGAAATGAAAAACCCCAACAAGTGACCCCATTTAGGAAACGGCACCCTCGTACGAACATTTTAAGTGGTGGAAAGGGTACTTTTTACCAAACAGGTGTCTCACAGAAAAGATTATGTAGTGGTTGTTGGAAAGTGGGTATGCAAGTGAGGTGGACTAAATCAGAGATATGGAAATATTACAGGGAGCATAAAGGATGAAATTAAAAATCCATGGATGAGTGGTAGGTTCGGAAGCATTCTTTCATGCAGGGGCCTGGTTTATCAGGGCAGGTGTCGCACTGATAAATGGTGTCCTTTTCGTATTCCCCTTTTGTAATAAACCCGACATCTTTTTTGGGTCTTTCCCCTTTTTGCTGTTTGTGGGACTTCATCAGGGAAATGTTGTCCTGGTACAACACGGGCACCATGACCTCCTGAAGTACTCGGGCCCTCCCCTTCCTGACTTTGGAAAATTAGGGCCTTGATTACCGCCTCTTGGAATTTAAGGAAAGTTCCTGTGTGGCCTGCAGTTCGATGTAAAATGTACGCATTGTACATTGCCATCTGTACAATGTATACGGCAAGCTTTTTGTACCACACCTTAGTTTTTTTTACGCATGGCATTGTAGGGCTTCAGAACTTGATTGTGCCATGTGCCTGTTGTAATCAAGGATGCAGTCTTGGGCAGGAGAACTGGTGTTCTCATGGCGGAGAGCCTTACTGCCGCCTTTTCTGAATAGTTGCCCTACCAGGGAGCTAGGGAGCCCTCTCAGATTTTTTCGCACTGTGCCGCAAACGACAGTACCTCAGGCTTTTAGGGACATAAATAGAGGGATGCTGGTGTAATAGTTATCTACATAGAGGTGATAACCATTATCCAGCAGTGGGTGCCAGTAACTCCTAGGACGGGGGAGCATTTAGGGGGTTGTATCCGGGAATCTTTCCCCTCATAAACCACTGGCGGATCCGGGGGGGGGGGGGAACGGGGCAATTCCCCCCCCCCCCCCGAGCTGCTCAAAAGTGGGGGGGCGGCGGCGGGGCACAGGGAGATGAGCGCTTCCACTGTGGAAGCGCTCATCTCCATAGTCATCTGTATCGCCGTCCTCAGGACAGCGATACAGATGCCTGTGCTGTGGGGCAGGGGAGGGAGAGGCGTGTCCCTTCCCCTTCCTCTGATAGGCTGCCGGCCTAGTGCCCGCAGCCTATCAGAGGCCGGCGCAAGCGGCACGATGACGTCATTGCGCCGCCTGAGCCATACAGCACGGGACACAGGCCTGAAGAGGCCTGCATCGCATCGCTGCCGAGGAGGTAAGTATAAGTGTTTATTTTTTTTGATATGTACAATAGTTTTACTGGCACATGGGGGCTCTTGTTACTGGCACATTGGGGGGGGCTCTTATTACTGGCTCATGATGGGGGGGTGCTTATTACTGGCACATGATGGGGGCTCTTATTACTGGCACATGATGGGGGGCTCTTATTACTGGCACATGATGGGGGCTCTTTTTACTGGCACATGATTGGGTGGCATCTATGGGGGCACATTTTACTGGCACATGATTGGGGGCACTTATTACTGGCACGTTATTGGGGGCACTTATTACTGGCACATGATTGGGGGCACTTATTACTGGCACATTATTGGTGGGCACTATAGGGGCATCTACTGAGGCCACAAAGAAGAGGTATTTTATATGGGGGGCTCTGTACAGTAGCATTTTATACTGGGACACATTATGGTGGGTACTATGGGGAAGGGGGAGAGGAGTACTATGGGGTCATCTACGGGGGGCACTAAGAAGGGGTAGTTTATACTTGCAAATTATGGGGGACACTGAGGACATCTACTGGGGCACTATATATGAGGTATTTTATACTGGTACATTATGGGGGGCACTAGGAGGAAGGGGGAGAGGAGCACTATGGGGCATTTACTGGGGGCACTATATAGGGGTATTTTAGACTGGCACATTATTGGGACATTAGCTCACCTGGAGGCATTACAAGGGGGTATTTTTTGAACTGTCACATTATAAGGAGAACTATTTCTACTGGGGGAAGGCATTATGGTGGGCTTTATTACTCCCCCATGGTATGACCCCCTAGTAGCAGCACCAGCCTCTCCCTGCTCTGATATCCCTCTGCCCCTTCTCCAAATCCTTATTATGAAATCTTTCTCATTAGGATAAAACACAACATCAGCTCCACTGAGCCCCCCGGGCAAAGTGTTGGAGTGGTGTCCGAGATCCCCAAGGGCCAAGCCAAGTAATTTTAAGTTTTCATGTGAAATATGTTTATGTTATACACATATAGCCTACACTGTGCCACACAATATACAGTATACCGCTACACTGTGCCACACAATGTACAGTATACCTCTACACTGTGCCACACAATATACAGTATACCTCTACACTGTGCCACACAATATACAGTATACCGCTACACTGTGCCACACAATATACAGTATACCTCTACACTGTGCCACACAATATACAGTATACCTCTATACTGTGCCACACAATATACAGTATACCTCTTCACTGTGCCACACAATATACAGTATACCGCTACACTGTGTAGTCTGTTCTATAAGCATCATTGTTTTGTGGCGGTGGAAAATAATCTGGAAGTGCCCCTCCCGAGACCAGGCTCTGGATCCGCCACTGTCATTAACCCGGAACCTGTAGGTGTACCCGGAGGTACTTTCGCACATCATGTACATTTTTATTCCGTACCGTGCCCGCTTGCTGGGTAGATACTGGCGAAATGTAACCCTTCCTTTAAAATGTACAAGGGACTCGTCTATGCTAATTTCTTTTTCTGGGGTGAACACCTCTGTAAATTTTGAGTGGAGGTGCTCCAGGAGAGGTCTTATTTTGAATAGACGGTCAAAATGTGGGTCATTTTGGGGGGGGGGGGGGGGGGGCACTGTGCATTATCATTATAATGTAGGAATTTCAAAATTGATTTAAATCTTGAGCAGGACATGGCCATATTGTAAATTGGAGCGTGGTACAAGACATCTGAACTCCAATATTGTCTCTTTTTTTTTTTTTTTTACCAGGCCCATATGCAGCAACAGCCCCCAAAACGTCATAATGTCTGCTGCATTTACTGGGGTCCAACCTAGGGGTCTAGCATATGAGGATGTCGGGTTTTGAGCAATAAACTGATGAGTGTACAAATTTGTTTGGGTCACCATCAAATTTATGAATTCGTCAGAGAAATAGATTTTGAAACAATCTATTTCTGTGAAGCCCGTGCAGTCAATCTGGATTCCAGAGTTTCCCACAAACTCTGAAATTTGGGGCTCATAATCCTCAGGAGGTGTGGACCATAGGGGATCACTGGGAGGGGGGGGGCTACTTCATCTCTCCTGGGGCGTCTCCTTGAGGGTCCCTAATCACCGGATGACGATGATGATGGAGGAGTAGAGGAATGTGGCATCCTCTTCTGCCTCACTTGCAGACTCTGTTTCAGAGGCAAGGATGGCGTATGCCTCTTCAGTACATTCTCTGGGATGAATGAGGCATTTTTATTTTTATTGGTGTATGTAAAGTGAAAAGTGTCAGGGGGGTGTATGTAGTGATTTAACATGTGAGGGGGCTTATAATGAATTTAATTAAAATAAAATTTATGATAGAAAAAGAGAGAAAGAAAAGAGAAAAAGATAAGTGAAAGAATAAGATAAAAATGTAGAAAAAAAAGGCTACAAAGAATGAAATAAAAAAAATAAACAAAAAGGCACTAAACCTGAGCAGACGCAGTCAGTAATTGACAGTACTGACCGGCGCTCAGCAGGTGCAGGACCCACGCACGCAGACGGCAGGGACAGGGAAAGAGATGCAGATGAGCCAAAGATCACTACAGCTGTTCCAGATGTTGTTCTTTTTCTTCTTCTTCTTCTGAGTGAAAAGTAGTGATTTATGTGGTAGTACCACAAGTCTCAGCCAACAACGAGCAGCACAGAAGGGCACAGGTCCTCTCTGCAAGAAGTCACCAAGCTAGAATGGCTGCCTGCAGAGAGGCACCAACGGTTCTTTCTGCTGCATAGCACTGCCATTGGCTGGAGCGTTGTTCCAGCCAATCGTAGCGCTGGCAGGGGACATCGGTGTCTGATGTCCCCTCCCTGACCAATCACCTCCGTCCCAGCCACCAGCAGCACCACAGATTGGATATTTGTAGTATAGCGTTGCTCCAGCCAATCGCGGCGCTGGGAAGGGACACCTGTGTCTGGTGTCCCCTCCCTGACCTAGGAGGACACATGGGCTGATGTCACCAGCCCCCTCCCACCTCTAGCCGAGCCCCCCCTGCAGCTCCATACATTACGGAGCTGCGATGGGCCGGTCTTCACTAGCCAGTCAATCGCAGCGATCGGGGCTGCAGGGGGGCGGAAAAACTCCTCCTCGCCTTCTTCTAACATGTCTGACTGCTGATTAGTGCAGTCAGCTTACTCCGGTCACCGTGCAATGCGACGCAGTGACCGGAGTTATCCATGACGTACTATTATGTCAAGATGCGGTAAGTCACCGACTTTCATGACGTAGTAGTACATCATGTGTCGGGAAGGGGTTAAGTACTCATTTGTCTATCCGGCTAAATTGCGGATAATCTTTAACAGCGAGACCCTTTTTTTGACACACTGGATCTTGTGGTAGACTGGCATTGATAATATATGAGCAGTTTTGGCAGGGATGCCCAGGAGGAGGTCTTAGTATAGAGATCTGTTACAGGAATGTGGCGGATCAAGAAGTTTTGGGGGGGGGGGGGGTTACAATCTTTGGGGTCGGTTGCGATGCATCTCCTTTTGGGGGTGGGGAGGAAATATGGGTAATTTTGTACTGGGGGAATCTATGGATTGAATGATGTCGGTTAAAATATTCACTTGGAATGTCCGGGGACTTGGTGATAGGCTAAAAAGACAGGCGGTCTCTGACCTGGTTCGGAGACACCTACCAGCGATTGTTAGTCTGGTGGAGACACATTTTACTCAGGGCACGATCCCCCGCCTTGGTGGGGGATGGGCCGCGCAGATCTATCACTCCACCTTTACTGGCTACTCCAGAGGAGTGACAGTATTAATTCATAAGAAGATTGATTTTGTATGTTTGGCATCCTCTATTGATAAACCTAGAATGTGTCGGCAGATAAGAACCATTTGGCCCATCTAGTCTGCCCAATATACTGAATACTATGGATAGCCCCTGGCCCTATCTTATATTATATGATAAGCAGGGGAGATATGTTTTTCTTTATGGAGAACTCGTTAGGAAATTTTGTATTTTGGCCTTTATCTATATTCCTCCTCCTTTTTCTCTTTACATACTCAATTGATATTAACTTTTATGGATCAGTGGCCTGAATAGTGAATGGGGACTTTAATTGTGTTATTAATGCAGAGACAGATAGGATATCCATGGGAGGGAATATTTATACTTCTGTTCAAGGGTCCCCATTGGCACGTTTCTGTCAGGGCTTTGTGGATGTATGGGGATTTTTGGCGAAGGGGAAAAGAGCTTATTCCTGTATAAGTAAATCCGGAAATTCTATGTCCAGGATAGATTTGGCCTTGAAAAATAAAAATTATTTGAATTGTATTAAACGGATGAAATATGAGGCAAGGTCTTTATCAGATCATGTACCTCTTTGGGTGGAGTTATGTATGGCTGATAATAACTTTAATGTAAGAACCCCATTTAGACTGAATCCCCATTGGATTTCCATAATAGATAATCATGATCTGATAAAAAATGAAATCATATCTTTCTGGGACAGGAATTATGGTTCAGTGAAGACTCATTTGGTGTGGGATGCATTTAAGGCCTTTATGAGGGGGGGGGGGGTCTTTATTAGTAATATTTGCAATTTGAGAAAATGTTATGCTATGAAAGAGAAGGAATTGGAGGAAGCAGCAGTTGCCGGAATGAACGAGTTCTCCAGGGGTGAAATGAAAGAAAATAGGGGAATTAATGAATAAGGCCCAGCAGAGGCTTTTCTTTAGAGGACAAAAATACTTTTCCGAATCGGGAAAATGCTGGCTAGGGTGATTTCTAGTGTTGGGCGAGCATGCTCAGCCAAACACTAATTTTACTCGAGCATCGCGATGCTCGGCCGTATACCGCGCGTGCTCCAGCGCAATGCTCGAGTCTCCTCCCCGCACGTTTGTTGCTACGCAGCCAATAAATGTGCAGGTCAGCATGCACGCCAAGCACACTCTGCTTTTAACCCCGTCCATGCTGACCTGCATTCCCTGGACTTTGTGTGGCTATCATGGCCCATAAACAGGTAGGAACTAGTGTTAGGGACCACTCCATAGAGGCGACCTTGACGTGGTGAGTGGCTTATTACACTTTGGCTAAAATGTACACCAATGCCTCATCCAGCATAGAGGCAGTGATATCAGTGATATTCATTCAGTGTAATTTTTTATTAGCCGCTGGGGACCGCGACATTACTTGCACTATACCTCTTGTATAACGTTTGTGCATCCTAAATATCAATGACATTCATTCAGTGTAATTCTTTATTAGGCGGTGGTGACAGCGACATTACTTGCGCTATACCTCGTGTGCGCATCCTAAAAATATCTGTGACATTCTGTGTACTTTATTTGCGCATACACTTACAAAACCTGCGCTACTGTACGTGGGACATACTTGCAAGCCTTTTTACCATTTAATATGCGCAAGGCAAGGAGTAAGGGGCGGGGAATTGGCTGTGCTGCTGATGGTGCACGGAGAGGCCGTGGCCCTTGGCGCGGTGAAATTGTGTCTGCTGCCAGAGCACAAGAAACACACTTATCCACGATACCTAGCCTCATGTCCCAGTTTGCAGGGCGGCACAGGACACCACTCTCGAAGTCACACCAGTGCGACCAGGTGGTCTGTTGAATTGCAGCAGATAATGCTTCCAGTCAGTTAAGCACCACCCTGTCTTTCATAAAGTCCAGTCTCAGTAGCCAAGAGTCTGGTCAACAGAATCCTCACCCTGATACTCCTTCCACCCACCATGGAGAGTCTTGGCAAACAAGTGATCCCACACTCGGATCTTCCGAGGAGCTGTTTTCAACCCCATTCCTTAATTTGGGCCTCCCGCCAAGCCCGCTTGAAGAGGGACATGAGGAGGAGATCTTGTGCCCTAATTCCCAAACTCTGAAGCATCCACCGTCAGAAGAAGATGGCGATGGGGAACGGCAATTAGTGTTTCATGAGGTGGATGATGATGATGATGAGACACAGTTGCCAATAAGTCAACCGCAATTAGTTTCTCAAGAGGTTCATGATGAGGATGAGACACAGTTGTCAATAACTGAGGTTGTTGTTAGGTCAAGTAAGGAGGATGACGAGAGTGAGTAAGTGGAAGAGGAGGTGCTGGACGATGAAGTCACTGACCCAACCTGGGAAGGTGGCAAGCCGAGCAAGGACAGCAGTACAGAGGGGGAGGGATCCGCAGCACCCCAACAGGCTAGAAGAGGCAGTGGGGTGGCAAAAGGGAGAAGGCAGGCCACAACAAACACGCTCACAACTGTTTCCCGGAGCACCCCCTTGCGGCAATCTCCCTTGACAGTTGCGCAGTCTGGCGCTTTTTTGAGGAAAGTGAGGACGATAAAAAAATTGTCATTTGCAACCTGTGCCATACCAAAATGAGCAGGGGCATGAACAGTAGCAACCTCACCACCACCAGCATGATCCGCCACATGGCATCAAAGCACCCTAATAGGTGGGCCGAACGCCTGGGTCCACATGAAGTGTCTGCGGGTCACACCACTGCCTCCTCTTCCCCTGTGTTACGTGCTGACTAATCCCCTGTCCAAGACGCAGGCCCGGATGCCTCCCGCCATGCACCTGGAACTTCGTAAGCAGCATCAGCTAACACATCCACTTCTGTGTCCCAGCGCAGTGTACATATGTCTATACCCCAGGCCTTTGAACGAAAGCGCAAATACCCAGACACCCACCCACAGACCATAGCACTAAATGCGTACCTTTCCAAATTGCTGGCCCTGGAAATGTCGCCATTTAGGCTTGTGGACACTGAGGCTTTCCACAGCCTGATGGCAGCGGCCGCAGAACTCTGTCCCCAGCCGCCAATATTTTCACGGTGTGCAGTCCCAGCCTTTCACCAGCATGTGTCTTGTAACATCACCCATGCCCTGACCAACGCAGTTATTGGGAAGGTCCACTTAATGACACATGGACAAGTGCTTTTGGCCAGGGATGCTACATTTCCCTGACTGCACACTGGGTGTACGTTGTGGAGGCCGGGAGCGAGTCGTACCCTGGGATGGCACAGGTGCTACCGATGCCAAGGATTGCGGGCCCTACTTCCATCAGGGTTTCCGCCACCACCTGTGTTAGTGGCTGCAACTCCCCATTCTCCACCTCCACTTCCACCGCTGAATAATCATCTTGCAGCATCAGTCAGCCATCAGTCAGTAGCTGGAAGCAGTGTAGCACTGCAGTGGGGAAGCGGAAACAGACCGTGCTTAAACTGATCTGCTTAGGTGACAGATCAGAGCTGTGGCAGGGTATAAGGGACCAGACTGAGCTGTGCCTCTCGCCACTCAACCTAGAATCAGGCATGGTTGTGTCTGATAATGGCCGTAACTTGGTGGCGGCTTTGGAGCTTGGTAAGCTCAAACACATACCATGCCTAGCCCACGTGTTTAACCTAGTGGTTCAGCGGTTACTCAAAACCAACCCCAATTTGCCTGAGCTACTGGTGAGGGCGCTCCACATGTGTGCTCATTTCTGCAAGTCATCGACAGCTTCCACCGGTCTGGCAACGCTGCAGCAGCGCTTGCAATTGCCAGCTCACCGACTGTTGTGCGACGTGAGCACACGCTGGAACTCCACGTTCCACATGTTGGCCAGGCTTTGTGAGCAGCAGAGGGCAGCTGCAACATGGTCGTCGCCTTTCCAGTCAGCTTCTGCTGTTCACGAGTGGGCATTAATGACCTCTGCGAGGTTTTACTTTGAGGAATCAACACAGATGGTGAGCGGCGATGCCGCTGATATAAGCGTAACCATCCCACTTCTGTGTCTACTCAAACGCTCGCTGCTCACAATGAAGGCGGACGCTTTGCATGTGGAAGAGGTGGAAATGGGGAAAGAAAATACAAACCCTCAGTTCGTCTTCTCAGCGCGAATTGGATGATGAGGAGGAGGAGCAGGAGACAGTTGCCTCCGCTACAGGGGGTAGTACCCATGGAAGTTTTATTCCATCTGTTCAGCATGGGTAGGTAGAAGAGGAGGAATAGGATGAGGAGATTGAAAGTCATCCTCCTGATGAGGACAGCAAAGTCTTGTCTGTTGGGATTTTGGCACACATGACTTTATGTTAGGCTGCCTTTCCCGTGACCCTCGCGTTGTACGCATTTTGGCCAACACCGATTACTGTTTGTTCACCCTTCTCGACCCCCGCTACAAAGATAACTTCTCATCTCTCATTCCTGTGGTGGAGAGGACGCAAAATGGTGCAATACCAGAAGGTCCTTGTGGAAAAATTGCTCAAAAAATTTCCAGCTGACAATGCTGGCTGCAGAGTACGTAGTTCCTTGGCCAACCGAGGAGGGGAGATGAAGGGAACACACAGCAGTTCCAACAGAGGCAGGGCAACACTCTCCAAGGCCTGGGACAGTATTATGACACCCTGCCAACACCCTCAACCTGATGCGTGGCCTAGTGTCACAAGGAGGGAAACATTTTGGAAGATGGTGAAGGAGTATGTGTCAGCATCCTCAGTGATCCCTGTGTGCCTTTCAACTATTGGGTGTCCAAGCTGGACACGTGGCACGAACTGGCGCTCTATGCTTTGGAGGTGCTGGCCTGCCTCGCTGCCAGCGTTTTGTCAGATCGTGTATTTAGTGCTTCTGGGGGTATAATAACTGATAAGCGCATCCGCCTGTCAACTAAAAATGCTGACCGGTTGACTCTTATAAAAATGAACAAGGCCTGGATTGCCCCTGGGTCACCAGCAGACCCTCAACCATAATGTTTTAGATGGTCAGCTTGGCAGCAGGCCCTCGCCCACAATTTTTTTTTCGAGAGTCAGCTCAGCAGCAGATCCTCACCCCTAATGTTTTAGATGGTCAGCTCAGCAGCAGACCCTCACCCCTAATGTTTTAGATGATCAGCTCGGCAGCAGGCCCTCGCCCATAATGTTTTAGATGGTCAGCTCAGCAGCATGCCCTCGCCCATAATGTTTTAGATGGTCAGCTCAGCAGCATGCCCTCGCCCCTAATGTTTTAGATGGTCAGATCAGCAGCAGACCCTCGCCCCTAATGTTTTAGATGGTCAGATCAGCAGCAGACCCTCGCCCATAATGTTTTAGATGGTCAGATCAGCAGCAGACCCTCGCCCATAATGTTTTAGATAGTCAGATCAGCAGCAGGCCCTCGCCCATAATGTTTTAGATGGTCAGATCAGCAGCAGGCACTCGCCTCTAATGTTTTAGATGGTCAAATCAGCAGCAGGCCCTCGCCCCTAATGTTTTAGAGGGTCACCAGCAAGCCCTTGCTCCTAATGTTTTTGAGGGTTACCAGCAGGCCATCAATCATAATTTTTCAAGGGTGTATGATGCCCTCCTTTATGTGTAATGAAGGGTGTATTGGAGTGCCAGTTCCTTGTTATTTTTGGCAGCCCTTTCACTTAGTGCATAGGCTTTATTAGTGTAGGAGTCCCACTACCTGAAGAATTGTACCACAATGTGAATGAGGCCCTCCTTTATGTGATATACAGGTTGTATTGGAGTGACTCTTCCTTGTAATTTTTGGCAGCACTTGGACTTTATATACAAGTAAATATACAGGAAACAATGTTTCCTAACAATTTTTTTCTCTAAAATCGATTTTATCTTCGGTTTTGTGCGTATTATTGTCAGTCTGTAAAATTGTAGTACTACTTGGACAACATCGTTCCCAATAGCGACCTGGGAGTCCAAGATGCATCCAGACATCCTCCCTATGCTGTTCCCGAACCATTTTCATGTGAACCAGACACCCTCCCCTCTTCAGAGCAGGGGGTGCCTGGATTAATGCTCGGGTTCTCTCATTGACTTCCAATGTTGCCAGAGCATCTCTAGGTGTTCTACTCAATCACCCGAGCACTTTGGTGCTCGACCAACACTAGTGATCTCCAATCAGTAAAAAAATATAAAAAATAGGAGATTCTTAGTATTCGTTTCCCTGACAGTATTATTATTGAATATCGCAACGGTATAAAGGAAATATTTGTGAATTATTTTTCGGAATTATATAAATCAGATAATATTTTTTCAGATGAAGCGATTGATTCATATTTGGATTCTATCTCTTTTCCAGTTCTTACAGATAGTCAAAGAGAATCTCTTCAGGTGGATTAAATAAAGGAAGGTATCCTTCCAGAATCAATGACAGAAGCTGTGATAATGGCAGGCGCAGCACTATGAAGTGCCTGTTGCGCTGTGGCATTAGAAGAATTTTGATATCTCTGACTTTTAGTCTAACCAGACTGTCTATTACTCTGTCTATTACTCTGTAATTCCTCTGGCGCCGTTCTATGGAAACAGTAAGTTTAAAGAGCACACCAAATGCTTGAAATAACTTATTTATTAACTTCAACTTTTCTTCATATATACCACTGCCGCCACCATAGCAGATAGTCCATGTACTAAACACGTGTTGAAAAGATATCACAAAATGGCGGTATGCATAAGATGGTGGTTCAACTGTTCAATCTTTTCATTCAACATCAAATGATGGATATATTTCTCTCTTGAGTATCTGTATTCTCACTAAGTTATTTAAGCACTTTATGATCTATCTGAGGTCTAACTAATAGTTCACTTGGTGAATTTGGTTGCAATATGCAGTATGCAGTTAGCAGTAACTATTTGCAAAATGATTGAATATGATCTGGTATGGTTGTATGCAATTTAGATTGCAATATGGAATTATGAATTTGGATTGTGAACTTTGTAGTTTGCAACTGAATTTGGTGGAACTGTAAGTAAACACACATATAACTGGTTCAGTATACAGTTCTAATCACTATATTAACAGTAGGAACATTATATAAATACCTATTTTGGCCTCTCTGCTTCCATAAAAACACAGCTCTTAGTGGAGTAAATGTCTGTTCAGCTCCTCTCTCTGGTGAATAATGATTCTAGCAGCTGCTGCTAGAGGAATTTCCCACACAAGCTGTGTGTGAGGCTGGCTGTAATTGGTCAAAACTCTTGCTGTGTGTGAGGCTGGCTGTAATTGGTCAAAACTCTTGCTGTGTGTGAGGCTGGCTGTGATTGGTCAAGACTACTGCACAGCAACAACTGTTTAACTCTGTTTAACAACTGTTTAACTATTTAATGCTTTCTGTTGTTTCTGCTGTGTCATTGAGCTTACCTCAAAATCCATATAATGAATCTTAAAGGCATATTATCCTTTCTGCTTCTGTGAACACAATATACACTGCTCAAAAAAATAAAGGGAACACTTAAACAACACAATGTAACTCCAAGTCAATCACACTTCTGTGAAATTAAACTGTCCACTTAGGAAGCAACACTGAGTGACAATCAATTTCACATGCTGTTGTGCAAATGGGATAGACAACAGGTGGAAATTATAGGCAATTAGCAAGACACCCCCAATAAACGAGTGGTTCTGCAGGTGGTGACCACAGACCACTTCTCAGTTCCTATGCTTCCTGGCTGATGTTTTGGTCACTTTTGAATGCTGGTGGTGCTTCCACTCTAATGATAGCATGAGACGGAGTCTACAACCCACACAAGTGGCTCAGGTAGTGCAGCTTATCCAGGATGGCACATCAATGGGAGCTGTGGCAAGAAGGTTTGCTGTGTCTGTCAGCGTAGTGTCCTGTCAGCGTAGTGTCCAGAGCATGGAGGCGCTACCAGGAGACAGGCCAGTACATCAGGAGACGTGGAGGAGGCCGTAGGAGGGCAACAACCCAGCAGCAGGACCGCTACCTCCGCCTTTGTGCAAGGAGGAACAGGAGGAGCACTGCCAGAGCCCTGCAAAATGACCTCCAGCAGGCCACAAATGTGCATGTGTCTGCTCAAACGGTCAGAAACAGACTCCATGAAGGTGATATGAGGGCCCGACATCCACAGGTGGGGGTTAGCTTACAGCCCAACACCGTGCGGGACGTTTGGCATTTGCCAGAGAACACCAAGATTGGCAAATTCTCCACTGGCGCCCTGTGCTCTTCACAGATGAAAGCAGGTTCACACTAAGCACATGTGACAGACGTGACAGAGTCTGGAGACGCCGTGGAGAACGTTCTGCTGCCTGCAACATCCTCCAGCATGACCGGTTTGGCATTGGGTCAGTAATGGTGTGGGGTGGCATTTCTTTGGAGGGCCGCACAGCCCTCCATGTGCTCGCCAGAGGTAGCCTGACTGCCATTAGGTACCGAGATGAGATCCTCAGACCCCTTGTGAGACCATATGCTGGTGCGGTTGGCCCTGGGTTCCTCCTAATGCAAGACAATGCTAGACCTCATGTGGCTGGAGTGTGTCAGCAGTTCCTGCAAGACGAAGGCATTGATGCTATGGACTGGCCCGCCCGTTCCCCAGACCTGAATCCAATTGAGCACATCTGGGACATCATGTCTCGATCTATCCACCAATGTCACATTGCACCACAGACTGTCCAGGAGTTGGCAGATGCTTTAGTCCAGGTCTGGGAGGAGATTCCTCAGAAGACCGTCCGCCACCTCATCAGGAGCATGCACAGGCGTTGTAGGGAGGTCATACAGGCACGTGGAGGCCACACACACTACTGAGCCTCATTTTGACTTGTTTTAAGGACATTACATCAAAGTTGGATCAGCCTGTAGTGTGTTTTTCCACTTTAATTTTGAGTGTGACTCCAAATCCAGACCTCCATGGGTTAAAAAATTTGATTTCCATTTTTTTATTTTTGTGTGATTTTGTTGTCAGCACATTCAACTATGTAAAGAACAAAGTTTTTCAGAAGAATATTTAATTAATTCAGATCTAGGATGTGTTATTTTTTCGAGCAGTGTATGACAGTTATATGACATCCAAACATGAAGTCACTGTAAATAACTCTGCCCTTGTCTTTAACACACAAACATAGGAACTGTATTAAGGTTATTGGCAGGTCTAGCTATATAAACATATAAGCTATATTCAGGGCCGGTGCAAGGATTTTTGCCAACACAAGTGAAGCTACATTTTGGCGCCCCCCCCCTCGCAGCTTTCCTGGCCCTGGTCCCGTCTGCAGCAGCTCGCTCCTCCTCTGTGTGGTCCTGGTATCTTCTCTCTGCTTCAGACAATCGCTGGTTTGAGGACCTTATTTTTCACCCTCTAAGATGCACCGGCCCATAAGACGCACCCAGGATTTAGAGGAGGATAATAAGAAAAAAATATTTTCCATTGCACCTCAGGTCAGACCAGCAATCAGACCCCCAATGTGAATCAGACCTCAGCTCACAGCCCCAATCAGACCCCCAATGTTAATCAGACCTCAGACCAGACCCCCAATGCCTTAGATCATCCCCCCATGTCAGCCATCAGCCCCCCATCAGTCCGGTCTCTAAGGTTTTTGACAGGGTGGACTGGGCACTTTGGGCAGAGATACCCGCCAGGGATGCCCTCTTTCCCCGCTCTTATTTGATATCTATATTGAGCCCCTTGCTGCTAGAGTTAGACAAGACTCTCAGATTGAAGGCTTTGGGGTATTAGGAGTAGAAGATCGTATTTCCTATATATGCCAATGATATTTTATTTTATATACAACGTACGAATATTACACTCCCAAAAAGGATTCAAATTGTTAACTCTTTTGGGGAAGTTTCGGTTCTTGATATAAATTGGTCAAAAAACAGTCTTATGCCCTTAGACTTGAACTTTCCAACGAGGGGTTCTCAAATATCTTGAGGATCTCTGACTCTTTCCAATATCAGGGTATAATAATATCTCCTAAGATTCAAAACTTTCTACAGCTTAATCTTATTCCATTGATAAATGAACTGAGGTCTGTAGGGATTTGCTCTGGTAGGCAGGGTAAGCGGAAGCAAGATTCCACAAACCACCTGGCAGTCCACAGCAGGCTGCTCTCATGCGGCTCTCAGCCTGGCTGCGTGGCGGGTCTCCTCAGCTCCCAAAACACAGAGATTCCACAGTTCCAGTATCACTTGGAGAACGACACCACCCCCAGCTGAGCTGCTGGCTGGGTTTTTAAACCCCAGCCCAAAACCTGGCCTGGACGTGGGGAACAGCCACCCACCCTGCTCTTTGGCTGCTCCCAATAAGAACCGGCCCGGATTGGCTTTACAGCCATACTAAGTACAACAGTATCAGCGAGCACTAGCTGCCGCTGACCCATAAAATTACAGATTCTTATCTCACCGAGGCCAGGAACCTCGGTGACACGTACCTTCCCTCAACGACAAACCCCTGCGCCTTCCTACATATCTCCCCTCTTTGTTCAACCCTGAGAGGGTGAACACACACCAGACAGTGTAATCGGGACAGGGCATCCGCATTTCCCTGTAACTGGTCTGCCATGTGTTCTACTGTGAACTTGAAGTTTTGCAGAGACAAGAACCACCTGGTGACCCGAGCATTCCTCTTCTTGGCCTGGCTCATCCAGGGAACTTCCTCCCCAACAGATAATAGCGGAGAGACTCGAGTGCCCACTTGATGGCCAGGCACTCGCTCTCCACTATACTGTACTGTGTCTCCGCTGGAGGGAGCTTACGGCTTAGGAAGACAACGGGATGCTCCTCCCCGTTGACTTCCTGAGTCAGTACCGCACCAAGACCTACTTCGGAGGCATCGGTCTGTACCACAAATTCCCTCTTGAAGTCGGGCGTCACCAAAACCGGGGACCCACACAGGGCCGACTTCAAAGCGGAGAAAGCCTCTTCCAACTGGTCATTCCAGCGGACTATCACAGACTTCCGTCCCTTTAAGAGCCCTGTCAATGGAGCTGCTAAAGTGGCAAAATGTTGGACAAACCTCATATAATAGCCCACCATTCCCAGGAACGACTTTACTTGTCTAGAGGTGGCAGGTCGGGGCCAATTCCGTATCGCCTCTATTTTGTCTACTTGGGGTTTAATGACTCTGCGCCCAATGACATACCCAAGGTATTTAGTCTCCTCTAACCCTATCGCACATTTCTTTGGGTTAGCTGTTAGTCCCTCCTTTCGAAGGGAGTCCACTACGGCCTGTACTTTGGGCAGGTGACTTTCCCAGTCGGTACTGTGAATGATAATATCGTCCAGGTAAGCCGAGGCATACCGCCGATGTGGACGAAGTACAATATCCATTAGACGTTGAAACAAAGGCAGTTTTCTCTTTGGCAGCCTCCGTCAAGGGTACCAGCCAGTACCCTTTGGTGAGGTCCAAAACAGAAAAATACCTGGCTTGGCCTAACTTTTCAATTAGTTCATCTACCCGAGGCATGGGATATGCATCGAATTTAGATATTTCGTTCAACTTCCTAAAATCGTTACAAAATCATAACATCCCATCTGGCTTAGGAATTAAGACTATAGGACTGGCCCACTCACTTTTAGATTCCTCAATGACGTCTAGCCCTTGCATCAGACAGAGGAGCCGGAACCTCTTCCCCTAGAAAACCCGGTCGCGAGCTGTCTACCCTACAGGTTTCCCTATTCTTCCAAGGTTTTAGTAAATTAACGCGGTAAACCTGCTCCGGCTTTCGCCTCCCCGGCTGGTGTACCTTGTAATTTACGTCTCCAATTTTTGCACGTACCTCGTAGGGCCCCTGCCACCTGGCTAGGAACTTGCTGTCCACGGTCGGCACCAGAACCAAAACCCGATCACCCGGGTTAAAGATCCGGACCCGGGCCTGCCGATTATAGATCCGACTCTGAGCTCGCTGAGCGGCCTCCATATGCTCCCATCATTACACTTAGCGGGGTTGTTTCCCCCTCTTCCACCGAAGTGGCGGTCACCCCTACCGCTGGCCCTTCGGACTCAGGTTCCTAGGGTTCGGGTCTCCCCCATGGGCCGGGCCACTCTTCTAGGGTTACCCCTGTCACATGGGTATCAGTCACTCTGGTAGCCGGCCACAGTGCCGGGAAGTCTCTCCCTATTATAAGTCCATAGTGAAGGTTGCTTGCGACAACCACCTCGTGGGTCCACCTGCTGGAAACCGTGGACAGAGATACCATAGCAGTGGGGTAGTCTTTAAAGTCTCCATGTATACACATGACTCCGACCTTATTGCCGGTGTACTCAGTGGAGCGTACCAGGGAAGCCCTTACCAGGGTCACAAGACTCCCTGAGTCCAACAGAGCCTCCGCTGGAGTGACCCCCACCTGGCACAGGTGGTTCAGAGACTCCGGAGCACCCACGGCACACAGTTTCCTGGCATACAATGATTGACGGAGGCCATAGTTCGTGTCCATGGGTTCTCCCTGCTGTGGACAGTCCGCTCGAACATGGCCAGGCTCCTGACACTGCCAGCAGATTATTAGAGCGGGGTCCACAGGGGTTACATCTTGGGCAGGTTTGATGGGCACCAGTCGCCGGGTCAGGGGTGGAGGGATATGGGATTTGAGTGCCCCCCTCCCAAAAGAACCCCCCTTTAAGTACCGGGTAGCCTCATAGTACTCCACCATCTCCAGCGCATTACTTGGAGAGACCTGGCCAATCCATTGCTGGAGAGGGGGTGGCAGAGCCCTCCAGAACCTGTCTGCTAGCAACCGGTCCAGCATAGCAGTGGGGCTCAGCACGTCAGGTTGTAGCCACTTTTGCAACAGGTTGAACAGGTTATAATACTGGGGTCTAATGGGCTCAGCCGGGTTGAACTCCCACTGATGCACCCGCTGGGCCCGGATCAGCACATTCACCCCCAGTCTTGCCAAAATTTCCCTCTTTACCTTTGGGTAGTCGGCCGCTTGATCGTCCGGAAAATCGAAATACACCCGCTGAGATTCTGACGTCAGGAAAGGAGCAACGACCTCAGCCCACTGGTCCTGGGGCAGCATTTCCCTGGTGACCACTTTCTCATACATCACCAGGTAGGTCTCGATGTCATCTGTGGGTGTCATCTTAGGGATCGCTGCACGGACTGCTTTCCGGGCATCATGGACGCTTGGGGTTGCTCCTGCTGTTTGCAAAGCCATAACGTGTTGTGGCAGCAACTGGTTGGTCTCTTGCTGCTGCTTGTTAGCCTCTCGCTGCTGCAGGTTGGTCTCTCGCTGCTGCAAATTAGCCTCCATGAGGGCCTTCACAACAGCCTCCATTTTGTTGTGAGCCACAGGTTTGAATTTAGCTGGTTTAATAAATGACATACAACCGTGCCCAAAAATGCAAACCAAAAATACTTTGGTGTTCACGCCAGCCTCACTGCGCTTGCCCGCTCCAAGCCACCAATTGTAGGGATTTTCTCTGGTAGGCAGGGTAAGCGGACGCAACACAGAGGCAAGACCAAGGTTGAAAAACAAAAGTTCAGGGTTTATTCACACTAAAACAAGCAGAAAAGGAAAAACAACACTTTACAGGGTCTTGGTGTTAATTCACACAGCAAGATTCCACAAATCACCTGGCAGTCCACAGCAGGCTGCTCTCATGCGGCTCTCAGCCTGACAGCGTGGCGGGTCTCCTCAACTCCCAAAACACAGAGATTCCACAGTTCCAGCTGAGCTGCTGGCTGGGTTTTAAAAAGTTGAGAACAGCCACCCACCCTGCTCTTTGGCTGCTCCCAATAAGAACCGGCCCGGATTGGCTTTACAGCCACACTAAGTAAAACAGTGTCAGCGAGCACTAGCTGCTGCTGCTGACACACAAAATTACTGGTTCTTATCTCACCGAGGCCAGGAACCTCGGTGTCATGTACCTTCCTTCAATGACGGACCCCAGCGCCTTCCTACAGGTCCAAAATAAGGATATGGCTCCAGCTTCTGCTATCGAGAGCCGATAGACTATCCCTAGTGAAGATGGTGATTCTGCCCCAACTACTTTATATCCTCAGGAACTCCTCAGTATGGATTGAAGACAAGTTCTTCAAATGAATTGAGAGAATTATTAATGACTTACTCTGGGGGAGAAAACGGGTAAGGCTTAAATTGGAGTATTTCTATAAGCCGATGGAGCAGGGAGGGCTTAACCTTCCCTGCTTCAAGGGATACTTTATAGCTGTACAGCTGTGGTTCTTTTGTGAATGGAAGAATGGCCCACTTTGCAGTACCTTTATGAGGAAATCTCAGTATGACAATATGTTCTCCGGTCAACTAATTGATTCTCCAGAGGACCATAGAGCCGCTGGGAAGTTATTTACTAACTTGTGGAGTACTATTAGAGACTGGTTGGGAATAAAAGGCTCTCTTTGTTGTGCCCCTCTTTTGTATAATTATTTTAAAGCTTTAGATGAATTGGCAAGTGATCAGTACTTGCAGAAAAATGATATTTTTTATGTTGCACAAGTGGTTGGGAATGGGGATATACTTGAATTTTTGGAGTTAGCACAAAGAGAAAACATATTGAATTTATCCTGGTTTAGGTATTTTCAGTTACGATCGGCACTTGCGAGTGTAAAGAAAAAAGTGCTTTTTGAGATAGACACTTCTACGCCTTTGGATCACTTGATAGGGAATGTGGGTCAGAAGGTTAAGATTTATCAACTTTATAAACTTTTACTTAAAACACGATTTAATAATACACGTTCTCCAGGACAAAAGGCGTGGCAAATTGACTGTCCAAGGATTTGTCTCGAAGACTAGGATAATATATTGGCGACTTTAAGTTTAGTGTCTTATAACTTTAATTACGTTTTGGTTCAATGTAATATTTTGCACAGAATCTATATTACACCTCTATGGCTTAATAAATGTGGTTTAAGGATTACCTCTAACTGTCCACGGTGTGATTCATCAGGGGCGGACTATTTACATATGTTTTGGTCTTGTATAGAGTTGAAACAATATGTGGGGGCAATTTATAATTTTATTACTCAGAAATTGAAAGTAGGGATTCCATTCACGGTGGAATGTTGGGTACTGAGTGACCTCTCCAAGGTAGGATGTCATAAATATTAAAGGATTCTTTTGATCAAAATAATGTTCTTGGAGAGACTTTTGATTGCATGAGCTTGGTTCTCTCAAAATACTCCAAGTATTACGACATGGCTAAACCTTGTTAATAAGATTAAGAGATACGAAAATATTTTATATAAACAAAGAAATACTGAGGAAAAATGGACTAGAATTTGGGGAGAATGGAAGTCCTAATGCTTTCCTGCCCCTATTCCTTCATTATCCCCCCTTATGATTTTATCGATTGGGGGAATGGGAGAATCATCGCATGGGAGAGGATTGGTTGGGAGGGATCTAGGGGGCTAAGGGTTAATAGGGGAAAAAGATTATAATAATGTTGTTGTTTTTATTGAATTGTATGGTTTGAATACAAATAAAGGAAAAAATATATATATTCACTAAGTGTGATTAAATACTGTATATATGATAACGCAACCAAATAATAATGAAAAGTAAGTCATTATCACAAGCCTAAATGGGGTGGAGACTCCATCAATCATGCTATAACACATGGCTGTCTACCACGTTATAACACATGACCGACACCCCAGGGTTTTAAAAAGATAGGGCAAATGAATACTTACATCCTACCTAGAATGAAGTTCCAGGTGGAATCCCAATTAATTGTTAGTGCAGACCACAGTTATTCCCATCTGCCACTCCTCCGGTTTGCAGCGCGCATGTCTCTGAGATCACTCAGGAATGTGTTCTTATCAGCACAGTGGGGGATGAGTACTATCTCTAACCCATTACATTACAAGGAAAACTTGTAAACTATTACACAGAGTATCACAGAGTATCAAACAGTACAGAATTAAAGGCGACATAACCAGTCAGTACTTAAAAATGCCCTTACAATACAATACCAAAGAGCCAGCAAGGCGAATGTATGGCCAATTGTACTCAATATTCTCATGGTCTAAAACCCATGTAACTTTTTTTGCTAGATCTATAAAAGGCCTATGTAAGTGTCCATGATATAAATCCTGGCATTGGCCCATATTGTACCTCCATATACCTCTGAGTTTATAGGGCTTAAAGGGCTTCTGTCACCCCACTAAACTGTTTTGTTTTTTTTGTGTACTTAAAATCCCTATACTGCGATTTATCCATACATAATGTGATTAATCATTTTGGTTCAGTAGATTCTGCTAAAAATGTACTTTTATAATATGTAAATTACCTGTCTACCAGCAAGTAGGGCGGCTACTTGCTGGTAACAGCCACATCCTCCTATCATAATCACGCCCCCTCCGCATGTTGATTGACAGGGCCAGCGAACGGGATCTTTCTCTGGTGGCCCTGTTTGCATTCAAAATCTGGCGGCTGCGCCGTACCTGTCTTCAGTCGGCGCAGGCGCACTGAGAGGAGGACGCTCGCTCGGCCGCTCCCTCCTCAATGCGCCTGCGCCGGGTATAGATGTGACGTCATCGGCGCTGGAGCGGCCGAGCGAGCGTCCGCCTCTCAGTGCGCCTGCGCCGATTGAATACCGTTACGGCGCAGGCGCCAGATTTTGAATGCAAACAGGGCCAGAAGAGAAAGATCCCGTTCGCTGGCCCTGTCAATCAACATGCGGAGGGGGCGTCATTATGATAGGAGGATGCGGCTGTTACCAGCAAGTAACCGCCCTACTTGCTGGTAGACAGGTAATTTACATATTATAAAAGTACGTTTTTAGCAGAATCTACTGAACCAAAATGATTAATCACATTATGTATGGATAAATCGCAGTATAGGGATTATAAGTACACAAAAAAAAAAACTGTTTAGTGGGGTGACAGAAGCTTATCCATTAAAAATATACAATAGACCTAGCTTGAAAATGCCACACAGAATCCTTATGGGCATCATCTTCCCTTTTAGTACATGTTGGTTATTCAAAGCTTAATTTCCTTTTCTAGGCAGTTTTTTCTCCCCTTATACATTTTGTTAGTACAACTTACCAAGAACAGCCTGGGTTTATGACTTTTTAAATGCCACTTGCACAATTTTTTTTTGCACAAATGCTGTTTGGGTGCCACTCTCAACAATTTCTGACAAGAGGGAGTGGTGTTGGGCATGGTCTGGGCCATTGGCCCCTGCTAATCTATCATCATTTATGCAAGATTTCTAACATGACTTGCTGGTGTAGATTTCATTCTAGCGACAGGCTGGTGTAGATTTTGTTCTAGGCGGGTGCATGGATTGCCATAAATTAAGTACATCCTCCAGCGATGCAGGGCTTATCAAGACCAGTGTAAAAAGCTCTGGTCTTGATAAATCTAGCCCAGTATGTCTTACCACTAGCGGTTTCTTCATGGTGTTTTTGCCCTACAGAGAAGATGATGTCAAAATACCTGAAAAAACACCAAGGACTCCAGCATTTTAGGTTTTTTAAAGGAAGACAGAAAGACAAAAAACACCACCTAATGATCAAAATGCCCAGGAGCAAGACAAGCACTTGTGTGTCCCGAATTTCAAATTTCCCTTAGACCAGGGGTACTCAAGTACTTTTTGTAAATGTCCACATACTTAGGTCTGTTAACGGGTGAAGGTCCGAGCTTCAAAAAAACCTAATGTAAGGAGGCACAACATCGGTGGCGTGTAGCACTCTGTGGAAATGCAATACCCCAGATTGGGATATTTGCAATTGTTTGTTAGATTTTGTACTCATGTCATATTATGTGTTATGTATCTGCCGTATGCTTCAGGCCTGCTTGTGCCATGAGGCGAGATGAAAATCTCACCTCAGGCGGCAACCAACCTGCTCCAGGCCTGAAGCCTGTAAAGCAGTAGAAAGGCACAGATGGCCACAATGACATCACCGTGACCTCCTGTGTCATTTGGCCACCCTTGGCTTCTGGAATAATAAGGTGTGGCATAAGCAATGTAACTTACTATTCCATTTCTACCCTCTTGGTAGGAGGGGTGGGGGAGTCTAGAGAGTTCTGGTGAGAGTTAGCTTGGCAAGCCTGGAGGGAGGGAGCATGTCCATTTGCTCCTGCTTCGAGGGCCTTAGGGACTAAAGACACAGCTTGACTGTGAAGACCACTACTCCAGGGACCCTGGGGTAACAGAAGATCTGCAAGCTACAGACTCTGCTGCAGGTGAGGGGATAACAAGTGAAGTCATCCATCCCTACAATTCAGGACAGGCACACTCAACAGCCTGCATTTCACAAGCGGACACCTATAGCCACAAGTGCCAGCTTATTGCGAAGGGAAATCCGGAAAGAGAATGACTAGAATGCTATTGTATGTCATCATGCCTGTCACCATACCTCAACATCTGTGGATAGAGACATTGCACCTTGTACAGACGACAGCTGGTTGTACTGTAACATCCTTTGCACTCAGTAAAGACAAACGTTTGATGTTCTTCTATGTCTGCCTGATCCTTTCATACCACCTTTTTGACTTCACTGATCCCTAGGGAGCGACGGCCTGTGGGAGTAAAACGTGACACAACATCTCATCAGGGCTACTACCACTCCCATGCTCTGGACCATCTTTTCAGGGTCTCGCTGCAGAAAATATTTTTTTCTAACAATAAGCAATGTCTCTAATGCCATCCAATACCCTTAAGGTCCCACCACAATAAGAATGTCCCTTTAGTGCCACCACACAATAGTGATGCTCCTTAGTGCCTCCACTCCAGTATGATGCCCTATTAGTGCCCCACTCAGGGTATGATGCCCCTTAGTGTCCCCCACGCAGTTTGATGCTCCTAAGTGGCTCCCTCACAATATTATGAGCTATTCTGCCCCCGCACAGAATGATGACTTCTTAAATGGCCTCCAGACAAACGAATGCCCTCTAAGTTCCCACCACACAGTATTGTTTCCCCTTAAAGGGGTCGTCTCACTTCAGCAAGTGGAATTTATCATGCAGACAAAGTTAATACAAGGCACTTACTAATGTATTGTGATTCTCCATATTTCCTCCTTTGCTGGCTGGATTTATTTTTCCATCACATTATACACTGCTCGTTTCCATGGTTACGACCACCCTGTAATCCAGCAGCGGTGGTCATGCTTGCACACTTTAGGTAAAAGCGACGGCCTATGTGCACTTGTGCTGCCTCGGCCACCAGAGAGGTCGGTGCTTTTTCCTGTCGTGTGCAAGCATGACCACCACTGCTGGATTGCAGGGTGGTCATAACCCCTGGATACAAGCAGTGTATAATGTAATGGAAAAATGAATCCAGCCAACAAAGGAGGCAATATGGACAATCACAATACATTAGTAAGTGCCTTGTATTAACTTTCTCTACATCATAAATGCCATTTGCTGGTGAGACAACCCCTTTAATTGGCTCCCACACATTACGTGTCCTCTCCCAGTGATGTCCCCTTAACCCCTTAGTGACCACCCATACGCCTTTTTACGGCGGTCACTAAGGGGCCTTAGTCTGGGCCGCTGCTTTTTTACGGGACCCCCATGCAGCAGGGAGTGGGAACCCAGCTCTCACATGAGAGCCGCGGCCCTGCTCTAACAGCCCGGACCGACAGGAGTGCTGATCCGGGCTGTTTAGCGCTTTACATGCCCCGGGCAATTGCGCCCGCTGCATGTAAAGCGCTGGCAGAGAGAGTGGACTCTCTCTGTCTCCCATCGGCACCCCGAAAATGCGATCGCGGGGTGCTGATGTGTGTAGAGGTAGGCTGGGGTCATATGGAGGCCCCAAGCCTGCCTTGATTAGTTTCCAGCAGGCATTGCCTCTCTGGCGCAGCCTGCTGGTCAATGTCAGTATAGCATTGACATAAAAATGCAATGCACTATAGGCATAATGCATTGCATTTTAAAATCAATCTGAATGTTGTCTGTTATAGTCCTCTTGTGGGACTATTAAGTGGTAAATTTTTTTTAAAAAAAACACCTTTATTAAATAAAAAAATTCCTTTAAAAAATATGCTTTTTTTCCCATTGAAAATAGGCTTTTCAATTAAAAAAATTGCGAAAAAAATGTCCCCCATATGTTTGGTATTGCCCTGTGCATAATGACCCAGACTACATAAATATCATGTAAATTATCCCCTATGAAGAATGCCGTAAAAAAAAAAGACTAAATTGCTAATTTATTCTTAGTTGCCACCGAAAAAACTTAATAACAATCGATCAAAAAGCGTAATTTACTCCAAAATAATACCAATGAACTACAAGCCTTCCCGCAAGAATCAAGCCCTTACACAACTCCATAGAAAGAAAAATAAAAAAGTTATGGAACTTGGGAAGTGGCAATGCAAAAACATTGTTTTCCTTTTTTTTTAAAAGGGGGTGTTTTTATTGTAATAAAGTAGTAAAATGTAAAAAAAAACTATATGTATTTGGTATCACTGTAATCGTACTGACCCAGAGAATAAATATATTATGTTATTTATACCTTAAAATAAACGCTGTAAAATTTATAACGTAAAAACTGTAACAATATTTCTGTTTTTCCCATCTCCCTCCCAGAAAGAGTTAATAAAAGTTAATAAGAAAGTTATGTGTACCCCAAAATGGCGCCATTAAAAACTACAACTTTTCCCGCAAAAAACAAGCCCTCATACAGATATATAGATGGTAAAAAAAAAAGTTATAGCTCTTGGAAGGCGACTATGAAAAAAAGAAATAAAAACGCTTGGTCAGTAAGGCCCAAAACAGGCTGGTCACTAAGGGGTTAAAGGCTATATACTCCTTTAGGGGCATTTTTCTTATTACTGCATTGTACTTATTATGAGCTAAAAATCATTTTTTAAATTGGTCTTTATTACAAATATTGAGCCCTTTTTTCTGTACAGAGCTGAGATGCTGTAATAGAGGGCGTAACAGTAGTCAGTCGGCACTGCGATGTACCTGCTGGTTCACTCTTCACTTTGACAAATGTTGAATCCCATTGTTAGACACTTGGGTTATAAGGGGAGCAAATGGCTCATTGGAAACTGATCTTTATGTCAAAAACACAGATCGGAATAGTTTACTCATGTACACTAGTAATCATCCAGCTTCTACCAAGCAATCACTCCCTTAGGCCCCTTTCACACGGGGCGAGTATTCCGCGCGGGTGCAATGCGTGAGTTGAACGCATTGCACTCGCACTGAATCCTGACCCATTAATTTCTATGGGGCTGTGCACACGAGCGGTGATTTTCACGCATCACTTGTGCGTTGCGTGAAAATCGCAGCATGCTCTATATTGTGCGTTTTCCACGCAACGCAGGCCCCATAGAAGTGAATGGGGCTGTGTGAAAATCGCAAGCATCCGCAAGCAAGTGCGGATGCGGTGCGATTTTCACGCACGGTTGCTAGGAGACTATCGGGATGGAGACCCGATCATTATTATTTTCCCTTATAACATGGTTATAAGGGAAAATAATAGCATTCTGAATACAGAATGCATAGTACAATAGCGCTGGAGGGGTTAAAAAAAAAATAAAAAAAATGTAATTTACCTTAATCCACTTGTTCGCGCAGCCCGGCTTCTCTTCTGTCTTCTTCTTTGCTGTGTGCAGGAAAAGGACCTGTGGTGATGTCACTCCGGTCATCACATGATCCATCAACATGGTAAAAGATCATGTGACGGACCATGTGATGACCGGAGTGACGTCACCACAGGTCCTTTTCCTGCACACAGCAAAGAAGAAGACAGAAGAGATGCCGGCTGCGCGATCAAGTGGATTAAGTTAAGTTAAATTTTTATTTTTTAACCCCTCCAGCGCTATTGTACTATGCATTCTGTATTCAGAATGCTATTATTTTCCCTTTATAACCATGTTATAAGGGAAAATAATACAATCTACAGAACACCGATCCCAAGCCCGACCTCCTGTGAAGAAGTTCGGGTTTGGGTACCAAACATGCCGATTTTTCTCACGCGCGTGCAAAACGCATTACAATGTTTTGCACTCGCGCGGAAAAATCACGCATGTTCCCGCAACGCACCCGCACCTTTTCCCGCAACGCCCGTGTGAAAGAGGCCTTACTCCCAGTATCAGAGAGTCAAGCGTATTCTGAGTGATCCCATCACACGTGAAACTAGATTGGATGAAATGACTCTGAAATTCAGACAAAGAGGATATCCCCCACATTTATTACAACAACAAAGGGATAGAATCCATGAAGCTCACACTCAGGACAAAACCAACAAAAAACCCTGCGTACCTTTTGTAGTGAAATATCATCCATTGATGAACAAAGTAAGAACAACCATTAATAAACATTGGAGCATTGTACAAAAATTCTTACCCGCAAATCGAGGAATTCAAGAATTTTCCCATGTTTTGTTATAAGAGAGCAGACAATATCAGATATCGGCAGTAATAAAAGTGCACTGAAACAAAGTGTGCTCTCCACAACAAAACGTGCCACTTATCCACGTTTGAATTGCATACACTGCTCCAGTGTTATTAAAGGCTCCTTTTTAACCCACTCACACACAGGAGAAAAAATTCCAATACAAGTTTTTTTTTACCATTGAATTTGTCATCTACATCCTTGTGGGTTACTCTATGTAGGAGAGACATCAATGCGCATGAAAGATCGCTTCAGCAAACATAAATCCACCATTAGAAAAGGCAACCTACTACTACCAATGGGGGAAATTGAAACGCAAAGCATATTGGATACACCGCCTGCAGACCCTAGAACCCAAAGGTCTGAATCGCGACTATGCATTAAATAGTTTTTTTTATAGGTCTTTATCTAAATTCCTTGTTTCATGATCTCCAACAGTATTTTTGAAGTTCAGTGATCTTGATTACCAGAATATTCAGAGACTATTTATGAAAAGAACAAATTGGACCTTGCAACATCTGTTGTTGTTGATAAAGTTTCTCTCTCTTTTTCCTTCCCCCCCCCCCTTTAATTTGCATGTCTACCTTGCCGTCACGGTCACTTGACGTCTACAGGTAATTGATTAATTGTTAAATGCATCTGTTTCTGTGCTTGCATACTGTGAAAAAGGCCGATTCATTGCCGAAACACGTCACAGTATCAGAGATATGTGACAATTAAAAGCAACTCTACAAGCTACCATACAGAGTGCCGGTCTTCACTATCATTGCTGTAATAGAGGGATCTGAATTTTTTGTCTTTTCCGTCAGCTGCTAATCTGACGGCTCCTTATCTCTGCTCTCTGACATTATAAACACTCGTTATAGCTTGGTTCTTTTCTTACTGATAAGAATTAGAGATGCCCGAACTATTCGCCGGCGAACATCGCTTGTTCGTAGTTCGCCACGGCGGGCGAACATATGCGATGTTCGGTCCGCCCCCTATATGTCATCATTGAGCAAACTTTGACCCTGTACCTCAGTCAGCAGACACATTCCAGCCAATCAGCATACCCTCCATCCCAGACCCTCCCACCTCCTATCAAAAAGCAAGGACAGCAGCCCTCTTAGATTTATTCTGAAGCTGCAGTGTCAGTGAGAGCAGGGAGAGTGCAGCTGCTGCTGCTGCTGAATTAATAGGGAAATCGTTAGCTAGGCCAGTGTTCTGTGTCCACTCCAGTCGTCAAAGACTCATCTGCTGTCAGGACAGCGTCCTGACAGCACCCCAAAAAGCCCTTTTTAGGGCTGGTACATCAGTCTGCTTTTATGAATTTTTTTTCTATATATATATTGCAGTTGCCTGCCCGTGTGTGAGAGGCCACAGGCCCACAGACTGTACTGTGTGCACACCACTCATATCGGGTGGCACAGAACCTTGCAGATAAAGTCATTCAATTTTTCCTCTGTAATATAATTGCAGTTGCCTGCCAGTGAGTGTCAGGCCCACAGACTGTACTGTGCCCACTGCCCACCACTCATATAGGATGGCACAGCACCTTGCAGATAAAAAAGTCATAATTTTTTTTTCTCTGTAATATAATTGCAGTTGCCTGCCAGTGTGTGTCAGGCCCACAAGCTGGTGGAGTCTGAGGCCTTAAAAAAATTTGTAGCTATTGGGACACCACAGTGGAAGGTACCCGGCCGAAATTTCTTTTCACAAAAGGCAATCCCCAACTATATTGTGGAAAAGGAAGTCATGGCATATCTGGCACACAGTGTTGGGACAAGGGTCCATCTGACCACTGATACCTGGTCTGCAAAGCACGGTCAGGGCAGGTATATCACGTACACTGCGCATTGGGTAAACCTGCTGACGGCTGCCAAGCATGTAATGCGTGGCTCTGCAGAGGAGTTGGTGACACCGCCACGACTTGCAGGCAGGCCTGCTCAGGGCCGATCCTAGGGTCACAGGCGCCTGGGTGCAGAAATATTTCTGGCGCCCCCACATGGGCGTGGTTATCTTACTAACTCCTCCCCTTTACAATGGTTCTATGGCAACAACAACGAATCGGCGGCTCGGCTGCTCGGCTTAAAAAAAAAAAAAAGTCAAAAAAAAAAAAGCCCCGGCGGCTCGCTCGGCCAGGGCCGGACTGGGGATAAAAACCAGCCCTGGAAAAAGTTGCACACCAGCCCCACAGCATTGCGTCATTATTTACTTGTTTATAATAGGAGAAAGCATTCATTTTAAAACACGTGTGTAAACACGAATATGAACTTTGCCCCACGATAGCTCTTTTGTAGAACCCCCATAAAAACTTACAGTTACTTGACTTGGCTCTTGGGGATCTCGGACGCCACTTCAACACTTTGGCCGGGGGCTCGGCGGAGCTGATGTTGTGCTTTAACCTAATGAGAAAGATTTCATAATAAGGATTTGGAGAAAGGGCAGAGGGATAGCAGAGCAGGGAGAGGATGGTGCTGCTACTAGGGTGTCCCTCGCTATACGGCTCAGGCGACGCGATGACGTCATCGCGCCATCACCGGCCTCTGATAGGCTGCCAGCACTAAGCCGGCAGCCTATCAGAGGAACAGGAGGGGACACACCTCTCCCTCCTCTGCCGCAGCACAGACAGGCATCTGTATTGCCGTCCTGAGGACGGCAATACAGATGACTATGGAGATGAGCGCTTCCGCAATGGAGGCGCTCATCTCCTGCTCTGCCCTGCCGCCGGCCGCGGCCGCCCCCACTTGTCACCAGGGCCGCAGCGCTGGGGTGCGGGGCACCCACTGCACCCCGTGTAGGATCGGCCCTGGGCCTGCTGCCACCTCCTCTACTCCATCCTACTCCATCCTCTTCGCTAACCTCCTCGGCTGAGTCCTCTTCTGCTGCTGCGTCTTGCTCCACATCAACTGCACCCCCCCCCAGCTCCCCAGGGGCTATTCCACATCCCGGATACGACAGTGTCACGCCATCTTGGGGTTGACTTGCCTGAAAGCAGAGAGTCACACTGGACCAGCACTCCTGTCCGCCCTGAATGCACAGGTGGATCAGTGGCTGACCCCGCACCAACTGGAGATCGGCAAAGTGGTGTGTGACAACGGAAGCAATTTGTTTGCGGCATTGAATTTGGGCAAGTTGACACAAGCCAGAGTCAGTGAATCAGTGACTGCGGTGCGGTGGGCTGGATAATTTTTCATAGAAAAAACATTAATTTTCTTTGTGATCATCTAAGGTGATCATTAAAGCCTACTAGGCCAACAATAGGCCCACACAGCAGAATCATTGTTTTCTGGGTCACTTAACTGTCACTGAACTACCTCAGCACGACCATAGGCTTTGAAAAACTGCCATCGCCTGCAATCTCCCAAACATGCGCACGAGCACAGTCATCACTACACCAAGATTGACGCATAGAGGAATAAAATTTATGTCATGAGTGTGTCAACTATTGACAACTCTTTGCGGTTGTCTAAAATCTATTCCATATACCGGCCCCTGATAGGGGACGTAACAGGGATTAAACTGATAAGAATAGTACTACTTAACACACCACTCATATAGGGTGGCACAGTACATTGCACGGCGCACGTGCAGTGCCCCAAATTGGAAGTAAGAGGACCGACCAACCATCTTTTTCCATCTCCCGGTTCCTAAAATCTATTTGATACACCGGCCCCTGATAGGGGACAAAACATAGATTAAACTGGTAAGAACAGATTTTTTTAATTTAAAAAAAAGAGGACATCCTCTGCGGACCTGGGTATTTTTTGGCCGCGTTCTGAACGCTCATGCACAATGGCTGTAGGCTCATGCGTCCTTTTGCGGAGGTGACAAAACTGGTCAGTCAAACCCAAGGCAACATCATCGACCTCATCCCATATGCGTTTTTTCTGGAGCGTGCCCTGCGAAGAGTGCTGGATCAGGCCGTAGATGAGCATGAAGAGGAAGAGTTGTGGTCACCATCACCACCAGAAGCAGCCTTGTCGTCGTTGATTGCTGGACCTGCGGCAACGCAGAGAGAGGAGTCTGAAGAAGAGGAGTCAGAGGAGGAAGGTGGCTTTGAGGAGGTGGAAGACCAACCACAGCAGGCGTCCCAGGGGGCTTGTTGTCACCTTTCAGGGACCCTTGGTGTTGTATGTGGCTGAGTGGAGGAAGAGACCTTCAATGACGTCAGTGAGGACAAGGAACGGGACATTATACAAGAGTAATAGTGGCTCTCCCAAATTACTCCCTGGTGTGGTGCTCTTGTCTGGAGTGGTTCACCTAGCCACTGATAGGTATAGAGATGATAGAAGTAAAGAAGTCGACAGGCACTCTATATCTGGTTTTTATAGGATATTTGTTTATTTATAAAAATTTGTTTGTAAAATATTTATTTGTATAATAAAAATGTTTTTATAAAAAAGGCTGTTGGTTGGTTATTTACTGTGATGGGTTGTTGTGCTGGGATAGTCACCCGGATAGTGTAGAGGGGGGTGGGGAATAGTGGGGTAAAGATATGTCTATTCGGTGTATAAATCGATGGGAGTGGGTATTATTCTAGTAAAAAATTTATATAATAATCGATGGGAAAAAGTGAAAAAATGTATATATTGTCAAAAAGATAATAATATAAATCGATAGAGAAAAAATAATAATCAATAAGAAATATAAATATATTCGATGAGCCTTAATGTTCAATGAAAAAATCACACAGGGTATGGTGATGAAGGATAATCGATAATAATAGTTGATAATAATAGTTGAAAAAATGGTCGATAATATCAGTCATTAAAAGTTGAGAGAAAAAAATGTAAAAATATCCATTTATAAAATTGGAGTGAAAATAGTCCAAGATATCCAAGAAATACAATGATGATTGTCCAAGATAAAAAAAGGAGGAAAAAAAAGGAAGATGAAAATAAAATAAAACAAAACAAAGGCTGTGTAAATCAACGTAGTATATAAATCTGTATATACAAAAATCTGTACATATAAAGAGATAAGGTTACCTTTAAAATGGTCCAATGTTGTTTGGACGGTGTTTTCAGATACCGGATTTGCACACGAGTACAGGTGATAACTTCTGTCGTCAAGGGTATTATGTACAATATTCACTTTTGTGATATTACTTGCTGGTGGCGTCCCACACAGCAATTGTCGTACTCACCCCGCGGTCCGAGTTGTTCCTGTGTTTGTGGTGCAGTAGCCAGCGTGATCCTCCTGGTGGTTTGTTCGTCCACGTGGTGGGTTACGCGCTCTTTCCTGCCTGGTTGGCGTCTCACGTGATCTAGCACGTGGTTGGTCGCCGATCAGTTTGTGTCTTTCTCTTTGTGCTTTTTTTCGTAAAAAAATTCCTGTGAAGATTTTCGTATAGATTGTCCTACAGGATTTCTTGTGTTGTTACGGTAATCCGAAGTCATTTTAGCAAAAGCGTGGGTATTGGTGGGTAGTCGTAAGGATGATACTAGTTGCCATACGCGTTTCGAGGTGTTCCTACCTCTTCATCAGGAACGGGACATGGCTAGCTTGGTATCCAACCTTGTGCAAATGGGGAGTTTGTGGTTGTGCAAATGGACTGTTTGCGGTGCATTAAACGGGGAGTTTGGTCTGTCACTGTGAAGCGGGCGTAACCGTTACACTACCTGATCGATACATCATACCTGATAATATACACACACTGGATGTTTTAAAGCACGTTATTCCAAACAATTTAGGAATGTTAGGCGATTTATGCCCTTTATGGATTAAAACCCGACTCTGCGTCAACTACGTAATTTTCCATGGGAGTTTTGCCATGGTTTCCCCTCCGGCATGCCACAGTCCAGGTGTTAGTCCCCTTGAAACAACTTTTCCATCACTATTGTGGCCAGAAAGAGTCCCTGTGGGTTTTAAAATTCGCATGCCTATTGAAGTCTATGGCGATTCGCCCGTTCGCGAACATTTGCGGAAATTCGCGTTCGCGGGCGGAAAATTTTATGTTCGCGACATCTCTAATAAGAATGTGTCTTAAATAAGTGCTTATGACTTCTTAGTAATTTAGAGATAAGGGTTATTAGATGACTGACACAAAATTAAAGTAAAAAAGTAGGATTCACACAGCTAGACAGTTAACCCTTTCTGACAGAATGGTATAGTGGTATAGTGGTCTATCTTGTATATAGAGATTCTTGGTTTAAGTCCCACGAGAAGTATAAGTTCTTTCTATTATTTTTTTTCTCTTTTACTTAAAACCATATTAAAAGGCTATACTATAATAAATAATATATAATCATATAATAATAATAATAATAATAATAATAGTAATAAAAAGGCCTTACTATATTGAGAATAGTGTTTTTTTTCTAAAACCTATTACTGGTTTATTCACAGACACAATATGATTATAAAGAAACCAGTAATATTTATTAGCTTTCTAAAAACCTTATTCTCAATATGATAAGGACATAGACTTTTCTTATGGGATAAATGTGGAAAAAAAAATATCTGAAGAAAAAAACTTTAAAGTCTCTCCCAAAACCTGTATGCAAAACCAATTGCTTAAAGGGCTTCTGTCACCCCCCAAAAGTCATTTTTCATTTTTGGGCTAATTAAAATCCTTATAGTGCGATTATTTAATATATAGGGCTCTTACCTTGTGGCTTAGTTTCTTTAAAAACCGCACTTTTATAATATGCTAATTACCTCGCTAACAGCAAGTAGGGCGGTTACCTGCTGGTAGCAGCCGCATCCTCCTTTCAAAAAAACGCCCCCTCCTCCTGTTGATTGACAGAGCCAGCGAGCGCTCTCCTCCTCCGGCTGGCCCTGTCTGCAATTCAAATCCGGCGCCTGCGCCTTACGTGTCTTCATTCGGCGCAGGCGCTCTGAGAGAAGGACGCTGGCTTCCTCAGCACGCCTGTGCCGATGACGTCACCTCTAAACCCGAAAGAGAAGACGTCATCGGCGCAGGCGCACTAAGGGAGTGCTGAGGAAGCGAGCGTCGTTCTCAGAGCGCCTGCGCCGAATGAAGACACGTAAGGCGCAGGCGCGGGATTTGAATTGCAGACAGGGCCAGCCGGAGGAGAGCGCTCGCTGGCCCTGTCAATCAACTGGAGGAGGGGGCGTTTTTTTGAAAGGAGGATGCGGCGGCTACCAGCAGGTAACCGCCCTACTTGCTAGTAGCGAGGTAATTAACATATTATAAAAGTGCGGTTTTTAAAGAAACTAAGCCACAGAAAAAGGTAAGAGACCTATATCGAGAACGGAGCCCCACAAGGTGGTGGCTGGAGGACTCAGGTCCGGCCACCACCAAGCCGGCTCCCCATAGAAGTGAATGGGAGCATACCGCGTATGCGCGGCGCCCGCTCCCATTCATTTCTATGGGGCTATTTTCGCAGCAGTGGGACCCTCACCTATAAGACAATGGGGGCATATCCTAGCGGTGGCTGTAGGCAGTCAGCTTTGTAATAGAAGAGATTGATCCGTGTATTTATGCCAGCTGTCTGGTGTGAATACATTGAGAAATAGATTGTTCAGAATGAGCGCCACATTTTTGTAGCACCTGTTCCACTTTTTATGGTGTAGAAGTCAGATAAAGTGGGTGAAACCTGGGACAACTATTTATTATTGCAATTTTCTGCCGCTTAATAAAAAAGAAAATGTAAATTTGTCAGAAATCTGGGGTGTTGCACTTTGCATTTTGCATTAGCTGGAAATGACTGATGCATGCATACTGTGAAGGTGGACATGGCAGGGGTCCCATAATAAGTTTAGCTATGGATCCCTGTGAGATCTGCATATGCTGTGCTCTGGAATACTGTATAATCAAGAATGTAACTGAACATCAGTATAGGATAAGTAATGTATGTACACAGGGACTCCACCAGCAGAATAGTGAGTGCAGCTCTGGAGTATAATACAGGATGTAACTCAGGATCAGTACAGGATGAGTAATGTAATGTATGTACACAGGGACTCCACCAGCAGAATAGTGAGTGCAGCTCTGGAGTATAATACAGGATGTAACTCAGGATCAGTACAGGATAAGTAATGTAATGTATGTACACAGGGACTCCACCAGCAGAATAGTGAGTGCAGCTCTGGAGTATAATACAGCATGTAACTCAGGATCAGTACAGGATAAGTAATGTAATGTATGTACACAGGGACTCCACCAGCAGAATAGTGAGTGCAGCTCTGGAGTATAATACAGCATGTAACTCAGGATCAGTACAGGATAAGTAATGTAATGTATGTACACAGGGACTCCACCAGCAGAATAGTGAGTGCAGCTCTGGAGTATATTACAGGATGTAACTCAGGATCAGTACAGGATAAGTAATGTAATGTATGTACACAGGGACTCCACCAGCAGAATAGTGAGTGCAGCTCTGGAGTATAATACAGCATGTAACTCAGGATCAGTACAGGATAAGTAATGTAATGTATGTACACAGTGATTGCACCAGCAGAATAGTGAGTGCAGCTCTGGAGTATAATACAGGATGTAACTCGGGATCAGTACAGGATAAGTAATGTAATGTATGTACACAGTGACTGCACCAGCAGAATAGTGAATGCAGCTCTGGAGTATAATACAGCATGTAACTCAGGATCAGTACAGGATAAGTAATGTAATGTATGTACACAGGGACTCCACCAGCAGAATAGTGAGTGCAGCTCTGGAGTATGATATAGCATGTAACTCAGGATCAGTACAGGATAAGTAATGTAATGTATGTACACAGTGACTGCACCAGCAGAATAGTGAATGCAGCTCTGGAGTATAATACAGCATGTAACTCAGGATCAGTACAGGATAAGTAATGTAATGTATGTACACAGGGACTCCACCAGCAGAATAGTGAGTGCAGCTCTGGAGTATGATATAGCATGTAACTCAGGATCAGTACAGGATAAGTAATGTAATGTATGTACACAGTGACTGCACCAGCAGAATAGTGAATGCAGCTCTGGAGTATAATACAGCATGTAACTCAGGATCAGTACAGGATAAGTAATGTAATGTATGTACACAGTGACTGCACCAGCAGAATAGTGAGTGCAGCTCTGGAGTATAATGCAAGATGTAACTCAGGATCAGTACAGGATAAGTAATGTAATGTATGTACACAGTGACTCCACCAGCAGAATAGTGAGTGCAGCTCTGGAGTGTAATACAGGATATAACTCAGGATCAGTACAGGATAAGTAATGTAATGTATGTACACAACAAAATCATGCAGCGTGCCACACAAAAACGTGCACAAGGTAGACCTCTAGGGGGGTACCCATAAGGACGCCGCAACCCAAGAAATCCTTGTGACAAACAAACGTGGAAAGTGAACACACAGTGAACAAAAAAAATGTAATTAATAGTGAATGTGTGCTGAAGCTCAGCCCGGACATCTGGCCAGAACTATAAAAATTCCTCCACCTCACGCCAGGCCTGATGGCCGTGCAAAGAATAGAGGCGTGTGCACTCAAAATGTGAGAAAGTGAAATGCGTGCAAATGTGCCATCACTCAGTGGGCTCCCACCCCCAGTGAGTTTAGGCACCCCAGGGTCACCACTCCTGGGGCACTTCTGCAGAGCCCTTGGTCACCTAGCATAGGGCACTAATGGCCCAAGCCGTACACCCTAGTGATGCTGTGTGGTTCTCTGCCTTACATTCTAGGGGCCCGATTCAACCTCCAGAAATGATAAGAACAGTTACTACACCTGATCTTAGCCAAAAGGCCGAGAAGCGATTCAGCCGTTAGAGGCAGGCTACATGCAAATATTGTGAATTTTGTGTTATCATTCTGTGCAGATCTGCAGCCTAAAACAGTACCAGCAAAGTTAATGAGCGAGTTAATAGAGAATTTTCCAATTCATATACTGTACATTCTTTAATGTGAGGATATTGACTTGCGGTGAGGATTTTGCAATTTGAGGCTTATCAATTTTTTGTGTGGATTTTCAGTGCAGATTGCAAAGGGAGAAAAAACGAAGCAAAATCCACATAAAAAATTGAATAGAAAATCTGCATAAACTGCACGGCCATGTGCATATAGCCTTTTTTGTGAGGTAATTTTTAAAACCAGTCTGGTGTTTTTATTTTTTAGGACTTTGAGTCTTTTTTTGATGCTAAGGAAGGAAATGAAATCTATGTGTTCCTGGGTCTGGCTCCTGCTGCATCTGCAAAGGTACATTATATTCTATAACATTGTTTTTTCCCATTTTCTTATATTACAGTATATTGATATTCCTGATTGCCCCGTGCCTCTCGTACATCTGGTTTGGTCATATTTCACATTTTTCTCTACATACTCACAAGAGATTATATACAATATGTATCAACAACCTCTCTGGTGTCATGCTGCACAGAAATGGCTGAAATAATAGTTTTGTGAGGAGTTATAATTTTTAGCCATTTGAAGTTTGTCCCATGAATAAATATTCACTTTATGCAGATGATGCAGTTACATGTTTGTTATGACGCCTGTCCAGTGTTTGATTGATTCCCCCTGAGAATGTCCACCTAATGTGACCAGTGCTGGTGGTCACACATGCTCAGTAGCTCGGTCCCTCCTCCCAGATCCTCTGGTGTACGGGAGGCGGAGTTATTCCTGCTATTGTGCATCCAGCCAATATTAATTAACGCACTAGAAGAGACTTCTGCTCACCAACACTGGACACATTTGATTCCCGCTCAGAAAGTCCACCAAAAGACCAGCAGGGGGCGCCGTAACAAGTATGTAACTGCAATATCCACACACAGGGGGCGTTTTATAAAAACCGTTATGCGTTTTGTCACCTAAGAGAAAAATGTCATATTTCGTTGGGGGACATACACTTCAAATATATATATATTTAAATATAATTTTTATTATTATTTTGACAATTTTCATACAATGGCAAAATGGGTTTTGTTTTGGTTTTTGCCTTTGTATGAGCATAGTGCCCTCTGGTGGGTACCATGGGCACAGTCCCATAAACATACATAAAAATAATGAAAAAGTACAGTGAAATCCCCTCCCTCAGTCCACAGCACAGCACCATCCCTCCTATCTTATGAAAGTGGCTCTGTCAGTCTTCACAGGACTATGACCCCAGAACATAAAAAAATGCACGTAAAGGACTTCCTAATTTTTTTCCTTAAATGGATAACGCACAATAAGCTGATTCTTCCAGTACTCGGGAGCTCACTTCCATCTTTGCTGTGTAGACTGGGACAGAATCAGCAGAATAATTTAATTATCATTAGAGGATGGAGAGAGATTGTATGGGTCTGTTGATTATCTTCCTTCTATTGACTCCTGTTCATTGGAGCCACCATAAAGGAAGGATGAAGAGTACAAGTTCAGCATGTTCATCAAATGTTTAGGCCTAAAAATCTGCAAAGATATGTATCTTACAGGAGCGGACTGACCCCCCCCCCCCCCTCCATTTTAAATCCATATGAATTAATATTGAGTTGGTCCCCCTTTGGAGGGTGTCTGCGGGAATTTTTGGCCATTCATCCGGGAGAGCATTTGTGAGGTCAGACACTGATGTTGGAGGAGAAGGCCTGGCTCACAATCTCCATTCTAGTTCATCCTGAAGGTGTGGAATGGGGTTTAAGTCAGGGCTCTGTGCAGTGAAATTCTTCCACACCAAAATCCCCCGACCATGCCTTTATGGGTCTTGCTTTGTGCACTGGGGCACAGTCATGCTGGAAGAGAAAAGGGTCTTCCCCAAATTGCTCCCACAAAGCTAAAAGCAAACAATTGTACAAAATGTCTTGGTCTGCCGAAACATTTGGATTTCACTGGATCTGAGGGGCCGTCCACTGAAAAACAACCCAATAGTATTATCCGTCCTCCACCAGACCTTACAGCTGGCACAATGCAGTCAGGCAGGTAACATTTTCCTGGCATTCACCAGACTTGTCCATCAGACTGCCAGATAGAGAAGTATGATCCATCACTCCACAGAAGACATCTCCACTGCTCCAGAGTCCAGGGGCGATGTGCTTTCTATCACTCCATCCGATGCTTGGCATTGTGCTTGGTGATGTAAGGCTTGCAGGCAGCTGCTCGGCCATGGAAACCCATGCCATTAAGCTCCCGGCACAGCACAGTTTTTGTCCTGATGTTAATGGCGGAGGAGGTCTGGATTCTACAGTTATGGAGTCAGCAGAGCGTTGGTGACTTTTATGCTCTATGCTCCTTGCAGCGTACTCAAGTTAGGTTTAAAAATGTTCCTGGGTGTTGTAGTGCAATTGTGACACTAACCTGAGACAGCTGACTCTCTGCAAGGGCAGGTGATGATAAGTAATGTTCGTGACGCCAGTGCCAATTAAACGGTGGCACGCCGTTTGCTGATAGCAGGAATAACTGAGGAACCACGTGATGTTAAAACAGAACTCAAACTTTAGTAGTCATCATACATGGACATAGATGGAAGCGCAGTTCCTTTGCAGACAGTTGGTTGCAGTACATTTGATGCAGGCAATATATATAGCAAGGTGACTTCAGAGTGTTAAACACAGGACTTGCAGTACAGGCGGCTTGCACTCTATTCCTGACTGATCCTGGAACATAGAAACTCTTCTCCAAGGCCCGATGCCCTAGCTCTGGCGTATATCCTTGGTTTTATAATTATCAAGTACCTCCTCTGTTGTCTTTAGTACCTCTTGCTTTTCTGGACTTGCCTCTGTCTCTCCCAGCACTGACTCTAGAAACTTCTGAACTCCACTTCCTAGGCTGGTTAACTGTGATGTTCCTGCTTCTGCATATATGAGTTCAGGAGGGGAACCTTCTCCTTGGATCTGGAACCCGGTTACAGGGACTGCAATACCCTCTCCTGGTCTGCAGGCTTCAGGCCTGGACTTGACTCGGACATAGTCTAATCTCCAACTCCAACTCTTTAACTCTAGACTCCAACTCCAGACTGCCTCTCCTTACCCTGACTGGGCCTTATATAAACTAGGGCTCCCTAGCTCCCTCTAGTGACTAAGAGCTGGAATGACACCCCTAGCAAGCCTGTACATGCACATTTTACAGTAACAGGGAAGTACATAGCATTACATTACATTACATTTTATAAAGATGACTTATACCAACTTTCCCTTAAATAAGGAGAAACGACAGCACACAAGTGACCCTTCTGTAGTGACGGGCATTACAGCTCCCGTACACTACATCCTCAGCACTTAGCGACCCCACTTGTAACGTTTCGTGGTCTCCACTTCATGGCTGAGTTGCTGTGATTCCTTCCACTTTATAATAATACTGCACACAGGTGATGGTGGAATATCAAGGAGGGAAGATACAGTCCTGATCAAAAGTTTAAGACCACTTGAAAAATGGCAAAAAATCATATTTAGCATGGCTGGATCTTAACAAGTTTCCAAGTAGAGCTTCAACATGCAACAAGAAGTAATAGGAATGAGACAAAACATTTTTTGAGCATTCAATTTAATGAAAACAACGAATAAACTGAAACAGGCTGTTTTTCAGCTGATCAAAAGTTTAGGACCACACCTCCAAAAAAAAACTAAACCCCCCAAAACAGAAATCCAACTTCCAAACATAAACTCAGTAATGAGTCGCTCCGCCGTTATTGTTTATCACTTCCAAAATTCGTTTCGGCATGCTTGATGCAAGCGTTTCCATGAGGTGAGTGGGAACATTTCTCCAAGTTGTGAAGACGGCCGCACAAAGGCCATCTAATGTCTGGAACTGTTGTCCATTTTTGTAAACTTCCCTTGCCATCCATCCCCAAAGGTTCTCAATTGGATTTAGATCAGGGGAACACGCAGGATGGGCCAAAAGAGTGATGTTATTCTCCTGGAAGAAGTCCCTTGTCCTCCGGGCATTGTCTACTGTAGCGTTGTCCTGTTGAAAAACCCAGTCGTTACCACACAGACGAGGGCCCTCAGTCATGAGGAATGCTCTCTGCAACATCTGGACATAGCCAGCGGCCGTTTGACGCCCCTGCACTTCCTGAAGCTTCATTGTTCCACTGAAGGAAAAAGCACCCCAGACCATTATGGCGCCCCCTCCACTGTGGCGTGTAGAAAACATCTCCGGTGGGATCTGCTTGTCATGCCAGTAACGTTGGAAACCATCAGGACCATCAAGGTTAAATTTTTTTCTCATCAGAGAATAAAACTTTCTTCCACCTTTGAATGTCCCATGTTTGGTGCTCTCTTGCAAAGTCCAAACGAGCAGTTCTGTGGCGTTCAAGGAGACGAGGTCTTTGAAGACGTTTTTTGTTTTTGAAGCCCTTCAGTCTCAGATGCTGTCTGATGGTTATGGGGCTGCAGTCAGCACCAGTAAGGGCCTTAATTTGGGTCGAGGATCGTCCAGTGTCTTGACGGGCATCCAATTGGATCCTCCGGCTCAGTGCTGATGACATTTTTCTTGGGTCTTCCACTTGACTTTTTTGTTCCACTAACCCTCAGGATTATTTAAGAAATTCCAAATGACTGTCTTACTGTGTCCCACCTCAGCAGCGATGGCGCGCTGTGAGAGACACTGCTTATGCAGTTCAACAACCCGACCATGTTCAAAAAGGGAGAGTTTTTTGGCCTTTGCCATCACAACGTGTGACTACCTGACAGAAAATG